>NC_025993.2:150284176-150578837 GCF_000442705.2 Elaeis guineensis
ATCGATTCATAGTAGCATACTTTGATGATTAGATGACCATGCTTGCGTAGCTTATCTGCAATAGCTTTTACAACCTTCGTTTTAAATGCTTTGTTGGAGGATGATTTAATGAAGTTTAGATTTATCTATGCAAAATATGGGCCATGTTTGTTGGACATTAAAAGAGAGCTAAACTGAGTTTATTTGTTTATGTTAAGTGAGAAACTATGGATCTACTGGATGAGTGCCTCGGGAGGCGGTCTTTTAGATATACTTGTACTAGGAGACCATGAGAATGGTCAATGCTCTTAGTGATTTCCATTCTTAGGAATTGCATATTTCGAGCGCCATGTTATCTAGGATTGGGTAGTCTGAGATACTCGGTACTTCTCTTAATTACGAGCGGATTCCTTATCGGTGTAATTGCTCAAATGGGTTTAATGGGAAACTCTATGTTTTAATATTTTTACTCCATAGTTTATCCTGCAATTGGTAGTGCAAGATTTCCGGAAGGTGCTTCATAGGAAGTTGATTCCTTATTGGTGTAATTGCTGAAAAAGATTTAATGGCTGATAATATTTTGGCTCCACATGGTGGCTTGCAGACTAATAGGGTCTGTCTGCTTACTGTTTCCATACCATGCTTCCTAGCAATTGAGATCAAGCATGCATTTCATTGCTTCTTTTGAGAGAAATTCAATACCATGGAGCCATCCCAACACTACCTGTTTGTATTGGAACAAGAAAAGCGTGTTTCAGAAGCATACATTTTTCTTTTGATACATAGTGTTCGCATGGTGGTTCCTTGGTCTACACCTTTGAGAAGAGATAGACATTAAAGATCATCAGATTTTGAGAACATAGATTTTGGGAATTGTGGTTAGCCTGCCTCAGATGAAATCAGTCTGCTAGTGCATTTGCTGATTTGATTTTTTTTTTTTTTTAAATTTGTTGGTTTTGGTTGGTTATGCATATTCTCATGAACCCTTCTGGTTCCAAACTCTCATTATTTTAGTTGATCTGCTGGAAAGTTAATTTGATCACACTTTAGATGCATACAGCAAGTGGAATCTCAAAACTCCATTCCAATATCACGTAACAGTCCTTGACCAACGCTTGCTTGGACCAGAGGCATGTACTGTGTTCTTCAAAGAAAAACTCAGCTGGCAGAATTTGTTTCATCAGTAGACCTTCATGTGGTTTCTGTCCATGTCTAGGAGGCTACCAGCACACCAATCAGGCTATAAAAGCAATTACTTTCACCGCAGAAACCCCATAAATTTTGCATTCTCCATTGCTTCCTCAAGGTCAGCATAAATGTTGGATGTGATATCCCCTCATCTCTTTGATGTCATCCTTCATTATTGAAAGGCCCACCCATGTTGAACTCTATAATACTTTTCTTGGCTCTTTCAATTGAAAATTCAACCTGCAAGGGCTATAGCCTAAAATTATAGCAATAGGTAGCTTATTGACCATTCCTATTTTGTTCTACCCACTTTCCTGTGAACCATTGATCTATGTACCATACATACCATATCATACCATATGGTCTATATGGTGCCAATGCATGTGGGCATAATACAAGGATACACGCCCCTGTATCGTGCTAGCCAGCCAATGTCATCCCATACCCATTTTATCTGCCATGAGTTATGGGCTGTGGTTGGGACTTGGGCATGCGCAGGAACAGCTCTGCATGATATTTACTGTTACAGCCAGTGATCGGCATGGGAATGGCATGCAGTATGCTAATCTTGCTACGGACCATGGCCATGGAAAAATACTCCAGCTTGAATCTCTCATTGACATCCACAATAGGGCCTCGGTGCTGGCTGTTTACTGTCCTGTAACTTTTTGTTCTCACCTTCCTGTATCTCACTCAGTGTGAAGCTTATGATTGGGTGCCTGGATTCCTTCATAATCACAGCTCTAGGATCATACTAGGAAGTGTTTTAGGGCTGAAACCAGATCGGATACTGATCGGATACCAGTATATCCATATTTATTTTGTTTGACGAATACACATATGGATATGGATATCATTCGGATACAAAAATTCATATCCATATTTATTTTAAATGGATAGGATACAATTTGGATACCGAAAGTATGGATATAATTACGGATTTAATTTAGGTAATTAAACCTTCTGATTATAGAATCAAAGATATTACGAAGGGTGCATTTGGTTACACTTTTTGATTTTTAAAAAATATTTTTTATTTTTTTTTGATTTTTGCTATTGAGTAAAAGTAAAAAAGTAAAAAAATAAAAAGTATGTTTGGTAACTACGTTGCTATAAAGCAAAAAGCAACGTTTGGGGACGGCAGGTGAAGAGCTCGACGAGGGAGAAGGATTCAGGAAGGGAGGGAGAAGGGGGTGGGGAGGTGAAGAGCTCGATGAGAGAGAAGGGTTCGGGCTCTTTACTTTTTGGTTTGGCGTTTTAAATGTGTGGAAGCAAAAAAAGCAAAAAAGTAAGTTTTGGAAAGCAAAAAATTTTTGCTTTGCATGTAAAGTAATTATTTTGATTTTGGTTTTTTGCTTTTCATGGTGTTACCAAACATTGCTTTTTGATTTTTGCTTGTTAAAAATTAAAAAGCAAAAAAAATACTTTTTTAATGGCTAACCAAACACACTCTAAATAGATGATAAATCAAGCTAATAACATATTTATATGGTTGTGTATTTTTCTTAAAAATTAATAAGTACTATATAAAATTTTATAGGATTAAATGTAGATTCGGATATTTGAATACGGATCAGATAGTTGTCTATCCATATTTATATCTATTTTTTATTTTGACAAATATGGATACGGATATTAGTTGGATCCTTAAATTTTTGTCCATATCTGGATTAATTCGAATACAAAAATGGATCTGGACGGATAATATCTATACTATTTTCACCCTTAGAGTATTCCATATGGTAAATAAGCAGCATCAACCAATACTTGCAATCAGAAATGGATGAATAGGTGATTGTGTGTTTCCTTGTTCCTAATACATATGCAACAGCTTATGTCACTTATTCATTCGGAGCCTGGCATTTGTTGGCAGTATCCTAAAGATCACCTTCCACAGAAAATTCTAACTTCATGCTGATAAATGCCATATTCAAGTCTACTTGACTGGTTTTCTTCACCCAATTCCTGCAGCAGCCTGCAAGCAGATTGTATTGAGGTATAATTTTGGTTTCGACAGTCTATACAATCTTATCTCCAACTTCACAAATCCAATCTATTTGTATAGTTCCGATCTTCTTTACAATGCTTTAAGGGAATATAGCATATTCAGCAGTAGCCAGATATGTGTTCATGCATGATATCAGTGGGGTTGCCTTGGTAATAAGAATACCAGAAGATAAAAAATAAATTATCTAAGCTTCTTCATAATGCAAGAATGCACATACATCAATAGTATTGTTAATGGTGATCTGCCTTGAAAATGGTCAATAGATCCTGGCGTTGTGTTGATATCTTTTTGAAAATTCTGCCCTTTCACTGCTTTTTCTTGACATTTACAGACTTTATTTACTAAACGTCATTAGGCTATTATTTTGTCTCCAGCATATTTTTGTAAATTTATCTTATTCAAATTTCAGTGTTTCCCTATGGCATAAAGTTCATTTATTATGCTATTCTAAATTTTATACAGCTTGTGCAAGTTTCAAACATTAGCATTGTTTTTGTAGTAAATTTCAAGACATCCTGCTGTTCCATGGTGAAGTGCTTACTATGCTTCAGAAAAGTTTGGTAAATTCTGATGGATAATGGTCATGGATTGTTGCAGGATCCAAACAATAAGAACATGGTTAATTGTGATGACAAGTTGAAAAGCATATTGTTGGGAAAGTCTCAAGTCGAGCTTGCTGAACTTCCGATGCTTATCAAACTCCATTTTCCCAAAGCACCAAAATAACCGTGAGTATGTTGATCTTTAAGGATCAATATCAAGGCATATATTCATATAAGATTTAAATTATACAAGCTATCTTATTGGTTCCATGCAGCTAATACGAAACAAATTTTAGATTTCCATATATAAGTTACTCTGTTTGATGAAAAGTAAACCATGGGTTGAAAACCATGCTCGATACTTTTTTTGGAGCTTTACTGTTTATAATTTTATCCCATTATCTACCTCAGCTTGTTACAGCTGATCTTGGCTGCTTTTATTGTCACATATAATATGTGAAATTTCTTTGGAGGAACTGGGTTGAATGGTCACCAGTAAGAAAGCAACTAAGCAAGGTCTTTTGGAAAGGGTGTGAAAAGGTTATATTGAAGCTAGCAGTTGCTTTTCTCCTAACTATAAAATGCGATGCACAAGATCCCCCTCTTTGTCTAATGGAAACTGAATAGCTGTCCATTCAAAAAAAAAAAAAAAAAATCTTATTGCCTAATTAAAAACAGAATTTCACACATCTTAGATCTGCTGAACAATATCCACAGCTCAACAAAGGTACATTCCGACATGCATACATGTGTATTTATATAGATGTACATATGCGTGTCATTGTATCTTTGTAGAGATTGGGAATGATGTATTGTTCAATACTTCAATTGTAAGTAGATAATAGTTTTAGATGGCTTTTGATGATGGAACTCTCGAAAATGAAGAGGTTGAACAGAGTATATGGATGCAAAGTCTGTGTCTCCAGTCAGAATAAGATGGCCAAGAGATACTATGCTGGTTTTTAGATTTGCTATGTGGAATTAGTTTATAGCTATTAGTTTGTTGTATGAAGTGGATGTTTGTCCCTGGACTGCTCTGCAATCACATTTTGAGACAAGGAAAGCTTTTATAAGCTCATATATTAAAATATTTTGGACAGATGGCCTAGTTGCATGAGATGACCATTATTGACATGAGAATGGTGCATTAAGTGCGTGGTTAAGCCACAAAAGATGGGATTGGAAACAAATATCATTGGAGAGAGACTTCTGTTTGTATTCCTTATCAACATCACTGTATGATCCACCAGGAATTTAACTAAACGTGGAAGCGTGTTTAAACATGGGAGCGTGTTTAAGAAGGGTGGGGGATCAGTTATTAAAGCGCATGGTGTATACAAGATTACTTTGTGCCATGGTTAATAGTATGTTTCCACATTGGAATATGTAGATGGTTTTATGATGATCGGTTCACTTCCCCTATTAGGACATTTTTCTTATGGTAGTCAAAAATCTTCCACCTAGAGTGTTCTGGGTGTTCTTTACATCTTGTCATTGGCAACTCATTTGATGAAATCTGTTATCCCATCAACAATAATGCAACCGAAAACCCTTCCCTATTGATCGAAGTTATTATGCAGTATTTTCTTTTCAGTTTTAGCCATGCTGTTTCTGCCATGCATGGACTTCATTTACCTCCATTTTATCTACTTATACATGAGCTGATATTTTGAGAGTTATAGCCGTTTATTAGAAACCAAAAAACATTATACTTTATCATTATAGAATAAAGAGTTTAAGTAATCCTGTTCTTTTCCTCTGTCATCTTCTTTTTGTAAATTACCTGTTGTGGTCCTTTGTTATACAAGTGCATGTTTTAGTGGTTTAGTTTAACCTTTTTTTCAAGGAAATCATGGAAGCAGATAATGGACCTATGTGCACCATAATGATGAATGCTTATGCTGTTGTTAATGCAAATTTGTACTATTTGATGGTGTTTCTGTTGCTGGGTTCTCAACTCTCAACTCTCAATGCTGTCTTTCTACACCTGTCATGCTTCTCAGGTTCCTCCATTCCAAAAGTTCAAGATATTCTCAGAAGACAGTCGGCCAGGTTTATCTTCAAGTGATGGCTTTGATAGATTAATAGTTGGGTGAGCATGACATGATTGTGCACTTGCTAGGTCTCTATGTACATGATTTTGCACATTATACACTGAGAATGACATGATTATGCGGATTTAATGTATTCATGTTTCTTTTTTAAAATGTAGAACATAATTGTTCTTTAAAATATATGCTCGAAATGATGTTCGCTTTGCACGAGTGACAGCTTTGACAACGCATTGTCTTTCTTGTTGCATAGTCAGATGCTGAGACATGTCCTCCAATGTCAAATAAACTAGTTCAGTTGAGCTTTGGACTAATTATCGTATAACCATAACCATAATCTTAAAAAAGCTATTAAATAGCATGTAGTACTAGAAAATTTCTTCTTCTTCTTCTTTTTTTTTTTTTTTTTTTGCATCAAGTTAATGTGGATATTTGATTGGGATTTGTTAAGCAATTATATTCACTTATGGCATGTGCCGGTTAAACGAACAAGCAATGTGCTGGTCACCCAATTTGGGCTTCCAACACCCAATTTGGGCTTCCAACAATAACTTAAACCTCCAAGTACTGCGATTAGTTCGAAATATACTGTTAAGTGGACGGTTTCCTGGACTTGGCTCTAAGCCCAATTCCAGTCCGTTAAAGAAAGAATCTAAGAGAAAGGTGGAGAAAATAATCCAAATCATTTCTACATCCATTCGGTGCACGTTGCTCCAGACCGTTGAGCTGGCATCGTTTCCGGTGGCATTTTGGCATCTACATACGTAAATACCGGTTGGGCTGTTCATTAAAGGATTTAAACTGTTAAATCGGATCAGATTAAATTATTTTTATAATATAGTTTGATTTGAAAATTAAAATAATTTAATTTGATTTGATTTATAATTTTTATATAAAATAATTTAATAATCTGATTTAATTTTATAAAAATATTAAATCAAACTAAATCATAACTTGTAATATGTGTATATATATACCAACACATAAACTCTAGGATAGAGCTTAGCTTTTGATCGGCTATAGACATAATTTTTATTTTTAATAATTTTAAAAATTAGAACTATATATTGATTCGAAAACTATTTTGATAATTTTAATATTTATTTAGTTAAAATGTTTTTTTTAAAAATTTTTTTATCTTTCGTATTGTAATATGTTAAACCGTTAGTTAAATCAGACAATACTGTAGTTCACCAATCTTGCCTGATTTGATTTGAATGACAAAATAATTTAGTTTGATTTGTAAAATTGATAAACTGTAATTTATTGATTTAGTTTAAAAATATTTTTAAATTAAATCAAATCAGATCGTGTACACTCTTATATATCA
Organism: Elaeis guineensis; assembly: GCF_000442705.2. Lineage (NCBI taxonomy): Eukaryota > Viridiplantae > Streptophyta > Magnoliopsida > Arecales > Arecaceae > Elaeis > Elaeis guineensis. The sequence continues at coordinate 150,291,275 of NC_025993.2, forward strand.
GGAATATTTTAATTAGATAATTTTAAATAATTTTTACTCATTAATTGTGCATGAGAAAAATAATATTTATTTTTATTTCTCTCTCATTAGGACATCAAATATATTAATTTGAGATGAAATTTATTTTTGATGCTAGATTATCTCCAACCATTAAAGTCCTGTTTGGCTGGTAATCAAGTTTGAAAAAATAAATTTGATATCGAATTAATTACTATATTTGATATAAAAAATAAATAAAAAATAATAAAAAAATAAATTTTATATCTATTTTTTTAAAAAAATAATAAAACAAATATCATCCTTTAAATAAATATCAAGTCCTGGATGATCTAAAATAATCATTTCTACGTAACTATACCCTTGCTTATATTATATTAAATATATTACATAATTAATATGATTTATATTAATATATATTATATTAATATATTATAATATTAACTATTAATAAATAACTAATAAAATATTTACCGGTTAACATATCATTTATTAATAATTAATATTTTTATTTATATATGTATATTAAAATTTATCTATAATAAGAAATATATTTTTAATATATATAATTAATTTAAAATATTTATTAACTTATATAAATAGATTTTAATATTCAAAAAATTAATGCTGTTTATGTAAATAGCCCATAAATGATGAATAAATGGACTAAGAAAAAGATATTATTACTCGAATCCTTTATTCAATGGTATTGTTCAAATTTTGATAATAATTTGATTATTTTTAATAAATAATTTTTTCATCAGAAAATTTATTTTTTTATAATTATTTTTTAGATAAATAAATATTAAAAATGATCAAATTATTCTATAATCCGACAAATTCCAACCAATCGAATCCTTTGGGAAGCTTATCGTCGAGTAAGTAAAACTTTATTTTTCGATGTAAACGCGCTCCGCCTCATTCAAAACCGTTTATTTGTTTGTCATTAGCTTCCTGGCTGCGGGTCCTCTAGCTCTAACCACTCCCCCGTCACGCGTTCATCTCTCTCCCCGCCTCCGCACGGGCCTCACTCCGCGTCTCTCCTGGAAATACCTAACATACAGGAGATCACCTCCAACCTTTCCGTTCATGCTCTTGATCGCCATGGCGATGCAACCAGCGATGGGTCCGTGGGGAGGGCGGTCTTGGTGCTGCAGAGGCGGTCGATGGATGTGCATCCGTACGCAGATTCCCTTCACCGCGGCCTCGCCCTCTCCGGTGGACCCCATCGCCGCGTCTCATGGCGATCAACGGGATGAACGGAAAGCCACTTACGGTAGAGGCAGGATCGGTGACTGAAGGTGAATCGGGGTCGGCCAAGACGAGGTCCGCGAGGCGGAGGGACAGGATGGGGTCGGAGGCGGAGGTGGCCGTGCCGTGAGTGGCTGACGGAGGAGGTTGATGGGGGTTGGGGAAAAAGCTACGGTGGGTAGGAACGACACTTGTCGTCCTTCGCCCTCTAGTCCACCCCAAAGCAGCGCCATCCCTCCTCGCTAGCCTACTTGTCTTGCAGCGATTTCCAGTGTTCTCTTCACGTTAAAGCGTTTCACTCTGCGATCTCTTCTTATTTTTATAATAGATACTGCTTTGGTTTCTGTTCTCCCACTGTATGATTCTTCTTAGACGGACTTAATGGAGCGATCTGATGCTTGGTTTGCTCTCTGGTCCAGATTCTGTAGATATCTGATTTTTCTTAGGGTTTTCTTGGGGATCTTTTGTTAGAATAGATGGATTTAATGGAGCATAGTCCGTAGATAATTTTCTTGTTGATTTCCATCATGATCAGTGTTGCGGCCAATCCCCTCGTCGCCTGGCCGTCGGGAATGAGCGCCTGCAAAAGAAAGTCCGTACTGATCGGAGGTGGCTCCGGTGGGGACCCTCCGACGGTCAAATCAGAGAGGAGACTAGGCAACAGCGAAAAGGAAAGAAAGAGCTCAACGAGAGAGAGAGGGGGAGCTTGAGGGTTTTCGAAGGGATCTCTTTAACACTGTTGCCTTCTCCGATTTATAGTAGGAGGTGGTATGGCCCCCGCCGTCGGTGATGTAGACAACTGGAGAGTTATCAAATCGTCAGAGGTTGTCACATCGTTGACAAAGTTGACAGGTCCTAGGAATTAATTTGCGTCCTTGGCAGGACAGCGCCCCAGGCTTCCTGGCAGGGCAATGCCCCCTGGCGCTGGTACGGCATTTGCTTGATAGGACTGCAGCCCCTGCCGCTCATTCGGCGTCTAGAAGGACCTGTAGAGGAGGGACGTCAGGTATCCAAACCGATGGTGAGTCAGCGGTGTCCCACCCGATAGGAAGTCGATCACGGAGGATCGGATCTCTGGTGATCAGAGGCGACGTTGGCCCGTTAGGCCGATCCGCTCCGATCAGGCACGATCGGTAGTCGCTGTCGGTGTTGCCCACCGTCGGTCGGACGAAGTCGGTTGGACGAAGTCGGTCGGGCGAAGTCGGTCGGGTGAAGTCGGTCGGGCCATTCTCATGGACAGTCGGGATCGAGACCCGTAATCGAGTCGGCGTCGAGGACGGGTCGGCGCTGGTGAGTCGGCAATAGGGTCGGTCGGTATATCCCAACAGTTGCCCCCCCACTCCTAAGCCCGATGTCATGCTGGCTCGCGTCTCCACGCGGGTGGGGCGTTGGGCGAAAGGAGTGGATTCTTCATTACATCCTGGCTTGATTTTACTGATCTCACCGGCGGACGATCCGGACAAATCGATGTCAGGTGTCCCGTCGTTCGATGACGCGACATCAGACAATCCGGTGTCAGACGATCCGATGTCAGACGATCGGGTGTCGGACGATCCGGTGTCAGACGATCGGGTGTCGGACGATTCGGTGTCAGACGATCGGGTGTCTGGCGCCTTCTGGGGAACGCAAACCGCCATCCGGCGCCGGCTTTGGGAGCGCGGGCCACTGTCAGACGTCCCATCAGAGACGCGAATCGCCGCAGGCGATTTAATTCTGGGGCGCGGCCCTTCTGCCACGCGTCAGGAGGTCGTTGGGCCGGCGTCCTTCGCATTAATGAAGGCGACGTGGCCCGATCCGGGATGGGTGCGTCGAACCGCCGGGCCGGAAGAGGGCCCGGATGCCGCCACGTGTCGTCCATCTGAGAGGTCTCGGTCGGCGCGGCCACATCCCGGCCGTCGGACAACCCTATATATATGGGGCCACTTGTACTCAAAGCTTCATTTCTGACGGTCTTGCTGCGGAGACTCTGCCCAAACGATCTCTCCGTCGTCGCCGGCAGCTGCCCCCACCCTTATTCTCGCAAAGGTTCATCTGGGGTTCGTGCCCCCTTCTGCTTTGCTCTTACTTTCTTTGAAACCTTTTCTTTTCCTTCTCCTTCTTCTTCTTCTTTGGTCTTGTCTTCTTCTTGGTTCTGGTGTCATGGCCAGAACCTCACCTCAGGAGGCTCGGTCGGTTTTCTTTTCCTTCTCCTTCTTCTTCTTCTTTGGTCTTGTCTTCTTCTTGGTTCTGGTGTCATGGCCAGAACCTCACCTCAGGAGGCTCGATCGGAAAACCCGACCGATGACCTTCGGTCGACTCCGAAAGTTGAGGTTTCCTTGCTTTCGGGGCCGAATATCGATCGGCTCCAGGATCAGTATCGTATCCCGGAGCAGTTCCGACTTTCCGCTCCTAGGGCCGGGGGTCGGGTTAACAACCCGCCCGCGGGCCAGGTGGCTTTGTACGTCGAGGACCTCCGGGCTGGTCTTCGGCTTCCGATTCCGGAGTTCGTTTGGAATCTGCTAGATTATTACGGACTTTGTCCGGCGCAACTGGCACCGAACTCAGTTCGGCTAATAATCAGCTTCGCCCTGTTGTGTCAGCTCCTGCCGACCAACCCTCGGATCTCTTTCTTTCGGGCATTTTTTGTCCTCCGATCTCACCCTAAGGCCCGAGGGTGATGGCTCTTCAACCCCCGGAAGGGGCTTTCCTTCATCACTGGCCTTCCATCGTCCATTCATGGGTGGAAGAACCAGTTTTTCTTTGTTTCCTCTTCTTCTCCTTGGGGCTTCCCTTCTCACTGGGACGTGCCTCGAACCGAGGCAAACGAGAACAGCCGAGTAGAGGCGGACGACCGGGAGGACTTCCACCGACTCAAAGACATATCGGTCCAGAAGCAGAGGGAGCTTGTTACCGAACAAGCCCTCTATGATGCTGGCCTAAGCCTGGTCCCCCGTCTAGGTACCGTCCGATCCATCGGTTGTCTTTTCATTTCGCATTCGTCACCGAACGTACACTGATCCTCTTGTCGAAATCGCAGGGACGCCGCCGAGGATGAGGCCGACTGACGCCGAAATCAGACAGTATGCGGCGAGGAAGAGGCCGGCGTTCGGGGCCGGACCTTCACGACCGTCGAAGAGACCCTCAACGGCGGCACCGACCGTCGCCGCGTTGGCGGCCGATCAGTCGGAGCCGGTGATTGCACTTTCGGCTCCGACAGTGCAACCGGAGGAGCAGTTGGTGAAGGAAGCGGCTGAAGGGACGTCGGCGGCTTCGCCGGTGGGAGAGGCATCGGACGCCGTTCGGGAACCCGAACGTCATCCGTCGGCGCCTGCTGCTGCAACGGGGGGTGCTCAGTCAAGCTCGAGCATCCCCTCCTTACCCGATCTACGGGCCTGGGCAGCCGATCGGGGGAAAGCCCCGATGGCCCCCGCTGACGACCCAAGGTCGGGAAGTCGCATCGTGTCACCCGACGCTCAGGCCCCCGAAGGAGCGTCGGCTTTGGCCGACCACAACTTGGCCAGGAGGTTATGTCAGGGAATCCTCCTTCCAGCCGACGTGGAGGTCCTGAAGGCTCGGTAGGTGATCGAGATGCTGTCTTCGTTCTACCCGACCATGGTCGGGGTAAGTTCCGCTCCGTCCCTTTTTTTCTTACTATTTTCATTATTTCGCCTTTCTGACGTAACGTCCACGTTTGCAGCTGATTTATACTATGTCCGAACTTGAGGTCGGGTACCGGAGGTTCGGGGACATCTGGGTGGCCTGGAAGGATAGGGCGACGGCCACCGAAGCCGACAAGGCGGTGCTGGTCGAACATCTAAAGTAGTCTACCGACCGGGAGGCGAGGCTGGAAGACGAGATCTCTCATCTCGGGTCCGAACTTAAGTCGGCCCGAAAGGAGGCCAAGCGCAAGGGTCGAACTGCGCACCGTCTGCGGCGCGAACGGGACGGCGTCGCCACCGAGCTCGAGGCTGAACGCGAGCAGCTCCGGGTTAGCCTGGAGAATCTCGCCAAGGCCGAGGAGGACTTGTCGATTGCCCAAGCCGATGCCGACATAGCGAAGGTAGAGGCGAAGTCGGCGAAGGACTCCTTCGATCGGGTGGAGGCGGAGGCGAGGTCGGCGAAGGAGTCACTGAGTCGGGCGGTGGATGACTTCCAAGGGTCCAACAGGTATCGGGAGGAACTCCTGGAAACCGGCTTCGCGTCGTACCGGGTGGGGACGAAGATGGTCGGGACGCAGTCCAGGCCTTATACCCGGAGCTGGACCTCAGCGGTATCATTCCCCCAGGGGCCGAGGACCAAGCTACGGAAGAGGTGGCCGACCCTTCGTCGGGAGACGCCGCTGCGGTGGAAGAGACCGTCCTAGAGCAGATCGCCGAAGGGGAGACGGTCCCGACTCCCGACCCGGCTCTGATCTCCGATCCAGCGCCGACCTTCGATCCAGCGCCGACCTTCGATCCAGCGTCGACCTCCGATCCAATGCCGACCCTCGATCCAGCGCCGACTGTCGATCCAGCGCCGACCGTTGACCCAGTGCCGATCATGGTGGATACACCGGTCATCCCCGAGCTTTCATCGGTTGAAGAGATTGACTCCGAAGGATGATCACGGCCTTATCTTCTTTTGTTTTTTCTTTGCGCACTTGTATCCGGGCTTCGGCTCGATTTTGTAGACCTGAATGAACTTAAGGAATTTTTGATTTCCTTTTCGACTTTTTTTTTTGCCTGTCAGAATGTACTTGTAGTCGTGGGTCATAGGGTCGGAGAGTCGCAGTCCCGACGTACCGTATTAGGACACTCAACGACATCTCAAGTTGTTAGTCGAGATAGTCGGTAGTACGCCATAGGGTAAGTAAGACGAACTCCGACCATTAACCGCCCGTCCTAAGACCTGAGCCGAACGTCCGTTGTTAGGTCGTAAGTCGTAGGCCAGAGTCGAACGTATGTCGTCCCGGCATGAGTCGGGGGTCGACCGACTTCCAAGCACGAGTCCGTTGAGTCGATCGTGCTAGTGGAGTCGAAGGTCGTTCACGGGGACGAAGGTCGACCGACCTTCGGGCGTACCCCGATGACCCGAATGTCGTCCGATGCGATCAGTCGGACCGCGTCTGATACATCGTCGTACGGCGTCTGATACATCGTCGTACGACGTCGACGCGTTTGGTCGGAGAAGCGATGGTAAGTCGAGTTCCCACTACCCAGACTTAGGTCGGGTACTTGCGTCGCGCCGTGTGGTAAACGGTGGTAAGCCGAATACCCTTCGACCAGTCACGACCTGGTTGGTAAGTCACGAACGCGACGTCGGTTGCGTTGGCGCTTTGCCTTTCCCGGCTGGAGTCGGGTCGGCAAGTCGGCCGATCGTTCTGCTCGATCGTTCTTGCCGAGAGTTTTAGATGTAGGAGTGTAACTCCCGTTGTCGTGGATGCGTCGGTCCTTTATGCATCCGATGCATCGTTGGCGGTCGTTCCGTCGGTTCGTAGTGGATCGTTAAGTCCGAGTTGGGATGTCGGGGACTCGCATCCCTTGGTGAGCGCCGAACAACAGTCGAAGAGTCGAAATTCCAGACTCCGAAGTTTAAAACTGAGTTCGTATTCCAAATGGAGAGATACGGAGTTTACTGATAGTACAACCTCAGGTTGTCGGCGTTCCAAGTCCGTGGGATGGCCGTTCCTTCTAGGGTCTCCAGCCGGTAAGCTCTCGGCCCGTAGGTGTTAGCTACCTTGTAGGGTCCCTCCCAGTTCGGGGATAATTTTTTCCGGTCCAGGGGTTTCGAGACCTCCGACTTTCTCAAGACCAGGTCTCCAGGTCGGAAGAGCTTCGGCTTCACCCTGGCATTGTAATACCGGGCCACCTTTTGTCGGTAGGAAGCCACACGAAGTTGTGCCTCGCGTCGGAGCTCGGGTAAGAGGTCCAAGTCGGCTCTTCGACACTCGGAGTTGTCCAGCTCACGATACTGCTCAACCCTGGTTGATGGCAACCTGATCTCCAGCGGGATCATGGCTTCTGTTCCATAGGCCAAGCTAAAAGGTGATTCCTCGGTCGGGATACGGGGTGTCGTTCGGTATGCCCACAGGACGGAGTTCAGCTCCTCGATCCAGAGGCCCTTGGCTTCATTTAGTCGGGTTTTGAGCCCATGCAGTATGGTCCGGTTGGTCACCTCGACCTCACCGTTGGACTGTGGATGCCCGACCGAGGTTAGTCGGTGCGTGATTTGAAACCTTGCACAGAAGTCTCGGAAGTCCTGGTTGTCGAACTGTCGCCCATTGTCGGTAACGATGGTGTTTGGTAGTCCGAACCTGAAAATGATGGACTTCTGTACGAAATCCTCCATCTTCCGCTCAGTGATTTGCGCTAAGGGTTCGGCTTCCACCCACTTAGTGAAGTAGTCGATCGCGACGATGATGAACTTCCGTTGTCCGGATGCCGGAGGAAAGGGTCCGAGTATGTCGATTCCCCACTGGGCGAAGGGCCACGGGGCGACGACCGGAGCAAGCTGGCTGGCGGGTTGGTGTTGTATGTTGGCATATCTTTGGCACGGTTCGCACCTCCGAACCAACTCAGTCGCGTCCTTCTTCATAGTGGGCCAGTAGTAGCCCTGTCGCAGGACTTTGTAAGCCAAGGACTTGCCCCCCAAGTGATCGCCACAGATTCCTTCATGTACTTCTCTGAGGGCGTAGTCTGCGTCGGTCGGCCCTAGGCACTTCAGCAAGGGAAGGGAGAATGACCTTTTGTATAGTCGGCCGTCGATCATCACATATTGGGATGCCGCCCACCGGAGTCGTTTGGCTTCCGCAGGGTCTTCGGGGGTAGATCCGTTGGTCAGGTACTGAGCGATCGGGTCTATCCAGCTCGGCTCCACCGCCAATTGCAGCACCTCTTCGACCTTGTCGACGCTCGATCGTTCAAGACTTTCCACGAACGTCCGGCCCAAGAAGCCGTAGTCGGATGTCGCGAGCCTGGAGAGCGCGTCGGCCCGAGCATTTTCCGTCCTGGGGATGTGGAAGATCTCGAAGTACTTGAAGGGTGCCACGAGATCTTTTACTTTTTGGTGGTATTTGGCCATGGTCGGATCCCGCATTTCGAACTCGCCTTTGATTTGCCCAACGATCAGTTGAGAGTCGGAGAAGACTTTGAGTCGGTCGACCCCGAGCTCCAGTGCCAATCTCAAGCCCGCGACGAGCGCCTCATATTCGGCCTGATTGTTGGAGGCCTTGAAGTCGAATCGGAGGGTGTGCTCGGTAACCACTCCTTCCGAGTTGGTGAGCAGAAAACCGGCCCCGCTCCCTCGAGCGTTGGAAGCTCCGTCGATGTGCAACACCCAGGTCGAATCGGGGTCACACTCGGAGGTCCCGACCTCCACGGGGCTTCCCTCCTCCGACTGTCGGTCGATTGTCGGGCATTCGGCGATGAAGTCGGCCAGAACCTGGGCTTTGAGAGCAGGCCGCAGCCGGTATTGGATGTTGAATTCGCTCAGTCTCACAGTCCATTTCGCCAGCCGTCCCGATCTGTCAGGGCGGTGCAGGATTGTTCTCAGGGGTTGGTCGGTGAGGACCACGATAGCATGTGCCTGGAAGTACGGACGGAGCCGCTGTGCTGAAATGACCAGAGTGAAAATCATTTTCTCTGCCTTCGAGTACCGAGTCTCAGCTTCGTGAAGCATTTTGCTGACATAATATATCGGTTGGTGGACTCGGTTCTTGTTCTCTCGGACGAGCACCGAACTAACTGCCTCTGAGGAGGTAGCCAGGTAAAGGTACAGGATCTCCCCGGCCTCCGGTCTTACAAGGAGTGGCGGAGAAGTCAGGTATTTCTTCAGTTCCTCGAAGGCCTGTCGACACTCGTCCGGCCAAGAGAAATGCTTGGCCTGTCGCAGGGTTTTGAAGAACGGGAGACATCTCTCAGTCGATCGAGCAATGAATCGGCTGAGCGCGATGATCCTTCCGTTGAGTTGCTGCACCTCCTTCTTGGTGTCTGGATGTCACATATCGACGATGGCCTTGATCTTCTCGGGGTTGGCCTCGATTCCCCGTTGCGAAACGAGGAACCCAAGGAATTTCCCCGAGGTCACTCCGAAGGCGCACTTAGTCGGGTTCAGCTTCATTCGGTGTCGTCGTAGAGTGCGGAAGGTTTCCTCGAGATCCCGCACATGATCCGAAATTTGCGCACTCTTCACCAGCATGTCGTCGACATACACTTCCATGTTGCGCCCGATCTGGTCTTTGAAGACCTTGTTGACTAGTCGTTGGTAGGTGGCGCCAGCGTTCTTCAGTCCGAAAGGCATTACTCTGTAGCAGTAGAGGCCCTTGGCGGTCACAAAGGCGGTGTGTTCCTCGTCTTCGGGCGCCATCCGGATCTGGTTGTACCCGACGAAAGTGTCCATGAAGCTGAGCAGTCGATAACCGGACGTCGCATCCACCAGCTGGTCAATCTTCGGAAGTGGGAAGCTGTCCTTTGGACAGGCCCGATTCAAGTCGGTGTAGTCGATGCAGATCCTCCACTTCACGTTGGCTTTTTTCACCATTACGACGTTGGCGAGCCAATCGGGATAGGTGGTCTCTCTGATGAAGCCTGTCTCGAGTAGCTTATCCACCTCCTCGTCAATGGCCTTCTATCTTTTTGGAGCAAAAGACCTTTTCTTCTGCCTTACCGGCCTCATCGCTGGGTCGATGTTGAGTCGGTGTGTCATCGTCTCTGGGGGAATTCCCGGCATATCCGCCGCCGACCAAGCAAATACGTCGGTATTTGCCTTCAGTAGCTCCGCCAAATGTCGTCGCTCGGGGTCGGGTAATTGAGACCCGACCCACACCTTTCGGTTGGGGTTTCCCGCTATCGCGATGGGAACGAACTGTTCGGCCGGCTCGCCCCGCTCTTCTTCTTCCCGTTGGTCCAGCTTGTCGACCGTTAGGGGGCCCTTCGATTCGACGCTTTGAGCAGAGATCTGAAAGCATCGTCGGGCGAGGCGTTGATCTCCGCGCATCTCCCCGATGCCATTTTTGGTCGGGAACCGAACCAGGAGATGATATGTCGAAACTATCGCCTTGAGGGTGTTTAGTCCGGGTCTTCCAAGTATGGCGTTGTAGGCCGAGGATACTTGGACGACTGCAAAAGTCAGGTGGACTGTGCTTTATCGTGGTTTGGCTCCAACCGTCACGGGCAGGGTGACCTCTCCTTCTACCGCGACAGCGTCTCCAGCAAAGCCTATCAGGGGCGTAGAGACTCTCTTGAGTCGGTCGGCCGATAGTCGCATCCGGAAGAAGGTCGAGTAAAACAGAACGTTCGTTGAACTTCCATTATCTACAAAGATTCTTTTTACATCATAATTTGCTATTGTTGCTGAGACAACAACAGCGTCATCATGGGGAGTTTGGATGCCCCGAACATCTTCTGTAAAAGTAATTACATTGTCCGGGCGTGGCTTCTTCGTCGGCTCCCCCCAGCAGATGTCCCTGGGCCCAGTCGTTTGGAAATCATATTGATGACCTCGGCCGTAAGTCGGTTATTCATCGCTTCTTCAGTCGGCTGGGGTCGTTGATTGGCGACGGGCCGGGTCGACGGATTCCTCCGAAACTTGCCGAGGTATCCCCGGCGTATGAGGGCCTCAATTTCATCCTTAAGTTGGATGCATTGCTCGGTATTGTGGTCGTGGCCCCGGTGGAATCGACAGTACTTCCGCCGGTCGAGGCCCTTTGCCTTCAGAGGCGGAGGCCGTCGCAGGTACTCTTCTCCCTCGATCTCCATCAAAATCTGCGCACGAGGAGCAGAGAGAGGAGTGTAGGAGTCGTACCTGGGGCGTGTCGGCCTTGGGCTCCGCCGTCGGGGCGACCTCCGGTTCCGTTGTGGGGGTGAGACCCGACTGTCGGTCGGGGGCTTGCTAGGCAAGGTAGGGTCCCGACCCTTCCTTCGCTTCTCCTTCGGGCCCTTGGGCTCAGCTAGGCGCCGGTCGGAAGCTCCTTCATCCGCGCGCATGTACTTGTATGCGCGCTCCAGCAACTCAGCGTACGTTCGGGGGAGGGTTTTGTCTAGGGAGTAGGTGAACCGGGATGCCCTCAGCCCGCGCTTCATGGCCGAGATGGCCATGTCCTCATTGAGGTCCCGAACCTCAAGTGTGGCCGCGTTGAATCGCGCCACGAAGTATCGGAGCATCTTGTTTTCTCCTTGTTTAAGAGAGAAAAGGCTGTCCGATGTTCGTGGTGACTTCCGGCTGGTGCTGAAGTGGGCCACGAAGGAGTGCTCGAGCTGCCCGAAGGAGTGGATACTTTCCGATCGAAGACCGGAGTACCAGGCCCTAGCAGCTTTGCGGAGCGTGGCGGGGAAGCCGATGCAAAGGAGAGCGTCGGTTGCCCCTTGGATCGTCATGAGAGCTTTGTAGCTCTCCAGGTGGTCGATTGGGTCGGTGGAGCCGTCGTAAGGCTCCACGTGCGGCATCTTGAACCGACTGGGGATCGGTTCGTCGAGGATGAGTCGGGAGAGAGGTTGGGCGGTCTGGAAGTCAACGTCGTTCGAGGACTTCTGCTCGTCCACCTGCAACTGGGCAAGCCGACGATCGATTTCTTCAAACCTATGTTCGTAGTCGTCGATCCGTCGGTGCTGAGAGACCCCGGGGGTGGAATCTCCCGACGAATCCGAAAGAGAGGCGGATGGTGTTCGCGGCCGCTTCTCCTTCCTCGCTCGTTCCAGCTGGGAAGGAGATGGCCGTCGAGACCGACGGATGTCACGCCGCGGGCGCCCCTCCTCCCGGTGGGAGCGTTGTGGCAGGTGCTCCGGAGGAGGCGACGGAGATTGGTGCGGGCGCCGGCGGCTGCTCCTGGAGGGTATCGGGCGTGCCGCCGGTTGCTCGGCCGGTGAAGGCGGCAGCTGGATCGGTTGCTGTTGAAGGCTTTTGACCGCGTCTGTCAGCACGGTCATCTGCCGCACGATTGCCGCGATCTGTGCCTCCGTGGTTACTGCGGGATGCAGAGAGCTGGGTTCTGCCATAGAGGGTGGGGGAGAGGCCTCTTTCCAGCGGGAAGAGCGCCTCGCCGATCCAGTGACCTTCGATCGCTGAACTCTTGTCTTTGTCATCTCGAATTTCGTGGGGGCTATAATCCCTGATGCAGTCGATCGTGCGTACGTCCCTCCCTACCTGGCGCGCCAATCTGTTGCGGCCAATTCCCTCATCGCCTGGCCGTCGGGAACGAGCGCCTGCAAAAGAAAGTCCGCACTGACCGGAGGCGGCTCCGACGGGGACCCTCCGACGGTCAAGTCAGAGAGGAGACTAGGCAACAGCGAAAAGGAAAGAAGGAGCTCAACGAGAGAGAGGGAGAGAGAGGGGGAGCTTGAGGGTTTTCGAAGGGACCTCTTTAGCACTGTTGCCTTCCCCGATTTATAGTAGGAGGTGGTATGGCCCCGCCGTCGGTGATGTAGACAACTGGAGAGTTGTCAAATCGTCAGAGGTTGTCACGTCGTTGACAAAGTTGACAGGTCCTAGGAATTAATTTGCATCCTTGGCAGGACAGCGCCCCAGGCTTCCTGGCAGGACAATGCCCCCTGGCGCTGGTACGGCATTTGCTTGATAGGACTGCAGCCCATGCTGCTCATTCGGCGTCTAGAAGGACCTGTAGAGGAGGGACGTCAGGTATCCAAACCGATGGTGAGTCGGCGGTGTCCCACCTGATAGGAAGTCGATCACGGAGGATCGGATCTCCGGTGATCAGAGGCGACGTTGGCCCGTTAGGCCGATCCGCTCCGATCGGACACGATCGGTAGTCACTGTCGGTGTTGCCCACCGTCGGTCGGGCGAAGTCGATCGGGCGAAGTCGATCGGGCGAAGTCGGTCGGGCCATTCTCATGGATAGTCGGGATCGAGACCCGTAATCGAGTCGGCGTCGAGGACAGGTCGGCGCTGGTGAGTCGGCAATAAGGTCGGTCGGTATATCCCAACAATCAGTTACATATTTTATATTTTTAGCTGATATTGCATACTCCGTAGTTATTGTGGCTTCTTTTGTTTTCCTTGGAGGTGATTTGGTTTCGTGTTCTGGCTTATTATTCTTAGTCCTTTATGTTCATCTAGAATTTATTTAAAAGGCTTTCGGTCTTTATTAGTTTCGAGGTGATTCTTCGTTCTTGTTTGACGTATTAATAATAGGTTTGATAATAGTTGCCCATTATCGGCTTTCATATTGTTCTTTTCACCTTACTTTTTCTGTATTTATCACAAAAGATTTCTTTGGTTTAGTAGCTCAATGTATTTCTTACTTCCAAACTTTACTCATTAAAATTTTCCCTTCGTGATTTTTTCATTGTGGTGGGGCTTGCTGAGGTTTTGTTAAGCTGTGAGGTATTTAATATATTCTTACCTTAAGTCTATAAATCAAATTTCTTTTTTTTTGAAAACAAAATTATTTTGCAAGGGTTCTATTAAAAGATTTACTAATATTTGTGCATGTAGACTGTGTATACAGTTTTCATCACCTGATCTGGTTTTCATGTTAATGGAGTATGTGCAAATTCAAGCACTTTCATGGCTCGTGCTTTTATGCTCAACTTCTTCTTGTTAAATATTTACTTTCATGTGCATGGCGATTCTGAGGTTTTTGGATGGTAGTTTTCACTTGTTTTGTGGTCAATGAACTAATATTTGATCATTTTTGGTTGTCGTGAAGTACAATCATGTTGCATGACATGGAGGAAAGCTTTTATGTCTTCCTTTATTTTTTCTCAATCGTTCTCTGATATGAATACACGATTGTGTTTATGCCCTATTTGGTTTCCATGAAGTCAGGGGATGGTTACGGATTTTAGATGGAAATTCATTACCTTTTTAATGGTTGATGTCATTAGGCTTTATTTGTTAAGATATTTGCCGTGAGCTTGCCATCATAATATATTTATGTCACATCTCTATCATATATATATAAAAATATATTGCACAATAGAAACCTATCTCTTGTTGCTACTGTCAACAGGAGCTGGTTATGTTCATGCGGTATTTTCATGTTAGAATTTCAAGCATGCTCATTCTGTTTGATTCACCATATATGCTTTCCACTGGCATAGATACATTCATCTTTACTGGTCCAGCAATTGAGAAATTCAGTGATTAATGTCCGCAACTATCATTTGCATCAATTTTCTGCTATGTGATTTATCGAACCCTATCTCGGGATTAAGAGCTGCATGTCTTTTTCGTAAGATGATCTTACTTTGGTCCTCTTCATCTCTACATGTTATATGTTATCTTTACTGTTGTTTCCTTTGCCTATTTACTATTTTCCATCTTGCTATCTTCTTCCTTAATTTGTACTATAATTTCATGTTCATTCTATTTTGTTGTAACCCTAGTCCTTGGATTATCATATGGATATATATTCTTCTCCATCATATGCTTCGGTGGCTCTGGAAGTTTATAACTGTAATTCCTTTAGCATGCAAATTGTAGGTTTCTTCTCATATTTTAGTTTGTATAGAAGTTGGAGGGCATGCTGATGCTTTTTTAAACTCTAAAGCTTCTTTTTGTGTTTCACTATAAGGTTATGGACAGATTTTCACTCTGTTGGTTTTTCATAGTAGTTTTTCTTTTCTCCTTGGTTTTAGATCTTAGATCATATAGCTAAAGGCCTCATTTATCATGATCCATTGATGTACTCTTAACTCAATTTATGTGTTGTTCGATATTAATGCCTCTTCACTTCAAAGTTTTACTAAATCTTGCGCATTTCATTTTGGTTTGTATATAGAGTTACTCATTCCATCATCAAATTCTATTTGCATGGGATGTTGTAGGTCTTTGACACCCCTTGTTTACCATTTGCATTTATTTGTTCAGACTGTGGGAGCAAACTAATTAGTATTCCTTTTGATTCCTTGAATGTTTTAGGATTGAGAAAAAGGCTTATGATATGTGATCTTTTGTTCTTTTTTTGGCCTTTACATAGCAAATCTCAATTTTTTTCTTGAACATGTTTTTTCCTTTTTTTTGATTCTTCTAGTTTTGTTTTATGGTAAGGAAAAGAGCAGAGCAACTTTCCTAGCACCAAGGAGAGCTTTTAGTCTCAGAACTGCAACGGTTGCATAGGGATGAGGTCAGCTGCATGGTTGAACTTGGAGGGTTCCAATCCAGCAACTGTAGGATGTGGGGGAGGAATAGGTTGGTGTATGGCCAATCTTTGGCAGTCTCAACATGGGGACTTGGGAGGTAGAAAATACTAGAGTCATGGTGGTTGACTCCACAATAATGAAGGAGAGCCTCTATGGCTGGGCCTCTCATGGTGGTGCGTCAGAACAGTGGAGCTGTCTTAAATCTACACCAACAACTGTTACAGCAACAGGTGCATTAGTTTTTTTCCTTTTTCTCCAATGTATTCTTACTGTAAGTTTGGCAGCTATGAAGTATTTTAATGTATTCCTACCTTAGGTTTATGAATCTAATGTCCCTTTTTCTTGGGGAGGGGTTAAGGAATCTATGAACCTAATTTCTATTCGATTGGAAAATTTACAAATATTTGCATATGTGGGCTATGTATACAGTTTTTGTCACCTGATCTGGTTTTCATGTTAATAGAAAATTTGTAAATTTAAGCACTTTGTTCCCTCATGATTTTATGCTCAATTTCTTGTCATTATTTATTTTCATGTGCATGGGGATTCGAAGGGTTTTGGATGTTGGTTTTCACTTGTCACAAAGTAAGTCACATTAGGCAGAGGCAAGCTTTTATGTCATCCTTTTTTCTCCTATTAAACTTTGTTCTCCATGTGAAGAAAGGATTTTATTTATTCCATATCTGGGATGGTGGTTCTCACTTGTTTTGTAGTCAATGGACTATAATACTTGATCATATTTGGTAGTCGTAAAGTACAGTCATGTTGCATTACATGGAGGCAAGCTTTTATG
The DNA here is from genome assembly GCF_000442705.2 of Elaeis guineensis. Taxonomy (NCBI): domain Eukaryota; kingdom Viridiplantae; phylum Streptophyta; class Magnoliopsida; order Arecales; family Arecaceae; genus Elaeis; species Elaeis guineensis. The sequence goes on from NC_025993.2 coordinate 150,307,370, forward strand.
TTGTCCTTTTTTTTTTCATATTAAACTTCGAAGAAAGGATTTTATTTATTCTACATCTGGTTTCCATGAAGCTGGGGGATAATTATGGGAAGGTTAGATGGAATTCACTACCCTTTTTTTTTATGGTTGATGTCATTAGAGCTTTGTTTGTTATGATATTTGTGGTGATATTTTCTTCACGAGATATGTATGTCGTATCTCTATTTTTCATATGTTTTCATATTAGAAACTTATTGCTTATTTCTACAGTTAACATGTCTTGGTTATGTTGCTGTCTTCTGTTAGGATGTTCTGCTCCTAAGGACGGCTTCTCCACTTCAAGGGAGAGAAGTACCTCCAAGAACAACAAAATAGAAAGAAAAGTTATGCTATTGCTGGTATTTAATGCAGAAAATAATAAATTTCAACTCCAGATTGCTTTTATAATACCCAGGCACCCCTATTTATATTAGTAAGATCCTTTGAATCTACCCATGAATGCATTCACATTCGTTTCTTGCTAAAAAGATTAGAGATTTTAACAAATAAGGAAAAGAATCATCCTTTTAATCTTTCAGGATTTGATTATATTAGCCATCCTTGCAAATCTGCCTAGATTCAATGATATTAGTCATATTTGATCAAATCTTTAAGATTTATTTTACCAACTTATACCAGCCTTCTAAATTGGTTTAAATCCAAGTCTGATATCAAATCCCTTTGCTTCCTTGGTTAGCCTTTGCATATACTTGTGCTATAGTGTTGTCGGGTACTGTATAAGTTGTAACACCTTCGACATAGGAGCTTTATTGAGTATTCTTGAAAAAATGTTGAAGTAAGTCTCCCTTCATCGAATAATCCATTTTATGACTTGCAATCACTTGTCTTATGATTAAATCAATTGCTATCTACAACAATTGCTCTTTAGCAAGAAGCTTTGTTTAATCAAGTAGGCTAGTTCTATATGATAGTATTCTAAAGATAAGCCAAACCGTGTGAAATAGCAAGTTTAGGGCATAGCGAGCCGGACTGGTTGGTCACGAGCATGGTTCAACTCCTTCAAAATGGTTATAAACAGTGAGTCTCTAGTCTCCTCATCGAAGCCCTCATCCATGATGACAATCCAAGTGAGTCTCTCTCTCGCTCTCGCTCCCACCCTCTCTATCTCGGTCTCTTCCCCCCCTCTCTACCTCTTTGTCGGTCCTCGTCATTGGATTTGCAGTTCTCAAAGCTCCTCACAGCTTCCTAGGCCTCTCTCGCCATCCACCCCCCTTCCCTCTCCTTCTTCATCTCCCCCTCTCCCTCTCCCTTCCTCTCTTCTTGAAGTTCCCCATCGAGGAGGCCTTGGCCTCTCTCTCCCCCCCCCTTCTCTCTCTCTCCCCCTCTCTCGCTCTCTCCCCACCTCTATCTCTCCTTCTTCCTCTTCCCCTCTCCCTCTCAGTATACTTTGGCATGGTATGGTACAGACATGTAATACTAAATCGGTTGCTGGCTAATATGAGCCCCGATACTAGTCCAGTAGACCTTGATTTTGAGCATGCTATTTGTTCTATTAGGAGGCATGTCAGAAGAGCACAACTATCTTTAAGATTTGCACCAACAACAGCTCCAGCGACAGCTAGATTAGGCTTTTTTTTGTTTTAATGTATTCTTACCTTAAGTTTTGTTATCGAGGTATTTAATGTATTTTTACCCTAAGTTTATGAATCTAATGTCCCTTTTTTTTTTCTTTTTTTTTTTCTTTTCCAGATCAGGTGACAAAAACTGTAAACTAGTCCACATAGTCATAGATTCCTTAATGGAATATTTGTAAATTTAAGCACTTTCTTCCCTTATGCTTTAATTCTCAATTTCTTCTTGTTCGCTATTTATTTTCATGTGTATGGGGATTCCAAGGTTTTTGGGTGGTGTTTTTCACTTATTTTGTAGTAATGGACTAATATTTGATCTTTTTTAGTTGTCGTGAAGTACAATCGTGTTGCATGATGTGGAGGCAAGCTTTTATGTCATCCTTTTTTTTCCCTTACTGAATTTCATTCTCTTATACAAAGAAAGGTTTTTATTTATGCCATTCTTGGTTTCCATGAAGCTGGGTAATTGTTATGGGAAGTTAAGATGGAATTCGCTTCTTTTTTTTTTTTTTTAATGATGTCATTAGACCTTTGTTTGTTATGATATTTGTCGTGATCTTCTCATCATAAGATATTTATGTCATATCTCTATTTTTTATATGTTTCATATTAGAAAATTATCGCTTATTTCTACAGTCTAAGGTCCCTGGTTATGTTCACATGGTATTTACATGATAGAATTTGAGCATGCTATTTGCTTTGTTTGATTCAGCATATATGCTTTTGACCTTCATATATACTTACTTCTACTGATTGAGCAATTGAGTAATTTAGCGATTAATGTGAACTATTAGAGTTTACATCTTCTGTTATGTTCTATTTGATTTATTGAACTGTATCTCAGGATTAAGAGCTATGGTTCCTTTTCATACATATGATCTTACTTTGGTCCATCTTCATCTTTACATGTTGATGTTATGCTCATAATTGTTTCATTCTCCTATTTTGCTATCTTCCATCTTGCTATGTTTTCCTTAGTCTGTACTATAATTTTACGTGCTTTCTATTTTATTGGAAGTCTGGAACCTTATTAGTCCTTGAATTACCTGTGGACTGATATTCTTCTCCATTTTGCGGTGCTTTGATGGCACTGGATGATTATATTTATAGTTCCTTTAGCATGCAAAGTTATAGGTTTTCTTCTTTTGTTCTAGTTCATCTAGAAGTAAGAGGTGTGTAAACTTATCATGTTAAGGACAGATTTTCAAATGTTTGGATTTTTCATATTATTTTTAGAAAATCTTAGATCATAATGCTTAAGGCTTCATTTATCATGTTCCATTTAGGTATTCTTGCCTCAAATTATATGTTGTTGGGTATTAATGCCTCTTCAGTTCAAAGTTTACATAATCTTGTGCTTGACATTTCAGTTTTAGCGTATAGAGTTCTCATTCCTTATCATGTTCTATTTGTTTTTTATCACACTGTTATACTTCATGCATTTACTTGTTCAGGTTGTGGGAGCAAGCTTGTCAGGATTCTATTTGATTCCTCAAATGGTGTCTTGGGATCAAGAAAAAGCTTATGATATATGGCCTCAGTTTCTTTTTTCTTGTTTTGAATTTACATAGCAACCGACAATTTTTTCTAACATTTTTCTTTTTTAAAATTCTTTTATTGTTTGTGTTATGGTGAGGAAAAGAGCAAATCAACTTTCCTAGCACTAAGGTGTGCTTTTAGTCCCAGAATTCCAGTGGTTGCACTGGGCGAGGTTGGCTGTAGGGCTGAACTTGAAGGGTTCCAATCCAGCATCAGTAAGACATTTGGGAGGATGAGGTTGGCGTATGGCCAATCCTCGGCAGTCTCAATATGGAGACTTAGGAGGTAGAGAAGTTATTTGAGTGAAGGTGGTTGGCTCAATGATAATGAAGGAGAGCATCTGAGGCTGGCCTCTTTTGGAGTCATGTCAGAAGAGCCGAGCTAGCTTTAAGATCTACATCAGCAAGTCAGCAACTCTTTCAGCAAAGGTGCATTAGGGTCTCAGGGTACCATGATTCTGAGCTTCTCTCATTTCTATATCATTTGATAGTGGCGTCTCAGAGGGGCAAGTAGAGAAATTGGTTTCCTCAGTGGAAGGCAATGTTTGAAGAGTTGCAATGAGGCATATGTATGCTAAGCAAAATGGGACAGCAAGGTAGCTGCATGCCTTGTTGAGAAATTTCATCCACTTCCTGGCCTTGAAAACTGGTTGAGGATTTTATATGAGCATCAGAAGTTTCTTCCTCACTGTTTTTCTCCAACAACATAAATTTATCCTGTTGAGGATGATTTTCATCCTCATTGATTGCAATTTCAACAATTTCCATGCGATCATTCTCTTAAGAATTTTCATCTTGGCTTATTGTCTTGAGTTTTTCTCTGGCATTCTATCCTATTAGGTCCTACCATGTGAGCAAAATGTTTTCTGAAAAACACAAATCAGTAGATTGAGAGTCGTAGGCATGCTAGATCAATTAGGTCAATCAGATTGATATGATCGATCAAGGGAAGCAGGTCTAGCATTTAAGTAAAAGGACTTGAGCTTTCTAATAAGATGCAAATATTGCAAAGAAAGAAAGCACCAAGTGGAATTGGTAACTCACTTGTAGAGAATCAACCAGAAAGAGATTGATTATATAAAAGAAATAAATTGAGCACACCGACAAGTGTTCTCCTGAGTGGAATGCCCTTCATGCTAGAGAATGAGATTATAAGAGTCTAGAATGGAGAATTCTCTTGGCATTCGATCGATGTGCCCAAGGTGGAATGGCACATCACTTTGAAGAACTTTAGACCATGTCATGAATGCAGAATCCTCTCAACACTCATGTGGCACATGGGAGAGGCATAGAAGCCTTGTCCGATGTCAGGATAGTCAAGTGTCACTGTGTGTAGAGTCTGTCTCTCTAAATGAAGCCTCTTTCCCTATTATGCTGATTGGTAGTTATTTCCAGCAATATATATCCTCTTTTGGTGTATCCTTGTCTTGGCAACTCCTTTCTCGGTGGTTGTTGAAGGTTATCTGCACGAATAACTCCCTCTTTTCCCGATAACTTTAGAAAGTTAATTCCAGCAATTAACTACCCAAATATGGCCTCTTGTATAAGCAACAAGTGGCCAAATATAGTTCCTTCGAGTGTCATGCACAAATGATTAACTGAAACTTGATTGCCCTTATGTTTTTAATCATGTACTATAGTTGGTTGATGACCAATTAATTTTTTGGTGTAAGCAGTATACAGAAAAGACTCCTGTGGTCCTGTAGCTGAATTAATCTCTTACTTTCACAGGCTACTCATGAGAACTTTGTGTGTTTTGTCATCATTGCTGCATGGGAGGTTTTGTTGAGTTGCAAGGTAATTCGACTTTGGAGTATTGTCATGCGTTCTTACCTTAAATTTATGAATGTGATGTCTATCTGATTTTAAGTCTTACTAATATCTGAGCACATGGAATATTTATGCAGTTTTTGTCATTTATGCTAATGGATTATTTGTAAATTCTAGCACTTCATTTATCGAACTTACTATGCTCATTTTCTTCTCGCTTAGGATTTACTTTCATGTCCATGTTGTTCCAAGTTTCTCAGCCAGGTTGTTTTTACCTTTCTATTTTTGATGAGTTACTATACGATGATATCAAATAATTTGTGGTTGTCATTTGAAGTAACAAATCATGTTGCATGATGTGGAGTAAAGTTTCTATGCTTGGACATTTTTTCCTTTAATTTTTATCTTCCTTTAATTTTTATCTTCCTCTTCTGATATGAAGAAAGGATAATATTTATGCCTCTCAAGTTTCCATGAATCCTAGGGATTTTTATGGAAATTTTAGCTGGAAGTCCACTACCCCTCTCTATAGTCGATGTCCGTTAGCTCTTTATTTGCAAGGATCTTTGAAGTTACCTTGTCATTATGAGATATTTATGTTGTCATCATGAGATATTTATGTTCTCTCTTTATTTTTCATATGCTTCCATACCAGAAAGCTATTGTTATGGTCAATTGTCCCAGGTTATGTGTATTCAGTATTTTCATGATAGAATTCAGGGCTTATTTAGGTTGTCCTATTTTAGTACAAGAAGAGGTATCAATATGATTTTTAGATTGCGTTTTTCTTCTATATGATTAATGGAACCCTATCTCAGGATTGGAAGCCATATTTGTTTTCATAAATAAGACCTTATGTTGATCCATCTCCATCCTTCCATGTCATATGTTATCCTTAGAATTGTTTTTCATTTTTTCTGAGAGGAATATTGCACTGAGTCCAATCAAATTCATTAAGATCATGAATTACAAAACAGGACAGTGGAGCCGTCGGCATCCATACAACAGAAACCTAAAATCTCTTACAAGAAACAAGTAATACAGGTATTATCTCAGAATTCTTTCCTGAAACTATTTTATCACTTTCTATGTTGCTATCTTTTTCGGTAGTTTTTACTGTAACTTTGCTTTTCTTACGTTTTATCGGAAGTTTAGTCCTTGATTGCCATATGGATAGACATTCTTCTCTGTTGATGCTTCAATGGCTTTGGATGCTTATAGCTTTTATTCGTTTTAGTATGCAAAACTATAAATTTTCTTCTCTTATTATTCAGTTCATCAAGAAGTTACAGGGTGTGAGGTTGTGTAGGTACTTTTTTAATTCATGATTTTCAAATATGTGCTTTTTCCATAAGGACGGGTTGTCAACTGCTTTGGTTTTCCAAATTAGTTTCTATTGGTGATTATGATTCTTAAAAATCTGTTGATCATGTTTCTGGACATTGTACTATCATTGTTTAAAAGCTTTCTTAAGTGTACTTTGGCATCGTTTTAGAAATTCCTGAAGTTTTTTTTTTTCAGTTGTCTTGTTCCTTATGGATTTTGTTCATATATTTTTGCCTTTGATTTTTATGTCATTATATATGAATGCCTCTTGAGATGAAAGTTTAGCTAAATTTTTGTTATGAAATTGTCTTTAGGTTCTACTTGAGTATCATCTAGTTGTTTGACACCGTGTTTACTAAGTTTTGTTTATTTTGTTTGGTTTATTGCATCACACTAATTTGTATTTACACCCTGGTTTTCTTCTTTCTGATATTTTGAGCACTGTCGGATGAGTTTAATATATGATGTTTCTCCCTGCTCCCCTTTTTCTGATTCTTCTACAGTTGTAATGGTGAGAAGAAGAGATGAACTAACGTAGAACGAGGAACATCTACTAGTCTCAAAAAGTCCAATGGTTGCACTGGTATAGTAGGCTGCAGGGCCCAAATGGAGGCTCCAATCCAGCAGCAGCAGGCGGCAGAGAATGTAGTTGGTGTAAGGAGAATCCTCAAGCAGTCTGGACAAGGAGGTTGAGGTGGTAGAAGTTAGCAGACTTATGGTGATTGACTGCAAAATAATGGGGAGAGACCCCGAGGCAAGCACTGCCCAGGAGTTCCATTACACAGGCTGAGGTGGTAGAAGTCAGCTATGGCACAGATCTCCTGTCTTCCTTTAGGTGAGATCCTCCACCGGTCAGTGGAGGCGATGGTGTGGTTGGTCCCAGGATGTAACCCACTCAACAAAGCAAATCAAGGACAGGAATTGCTTGAAGCCTGTGGAGCTGCTCTTCTATGTAAGTTTGCTGTGATGCCTTGAGGGGCAAGTTGATTGTAGAGTGCATCAAGAAAACTGCTATGCAGCTTGCAGGCAATTTTAATTAGTTCGATGGGACATATCTCAGCTTTTCAAAAACATCAAGATTGGTCAGCTAAATTTGGACATCAAGATAGTATTCCAGTTTGTTGTAGACTTGTAGTCTCATATTGACTATTAAAAAGGGCACCACATGAGATTATTAGTCTGGACTGAACCTCTTGTCAACGGCTTAAGTTTTTGGGCTGAGTCCATGACAAGTGGTATCAAAGCTACGCTCATTATGCATCACAACTTTTTATTAGTCATATAGGTCCCTCATTGAGGGATACCAAGATTGAGGTTCTATTGGGATGGAGTAGGACTGGAGCCATGGGTTGGCCTCTCTCACTCGAGTAGGAGCCAATTGTGACAAGGATGTCACGAGATTGAGCGGAGAAAATTGTCATAGTCTCGCATTAACTAATAAAAGGGATGATATCTGGGTTTCTTAGCTTGGGCTACTTCTCCCAGCATTTTAAACATTTAGGTTGTGAATCTAGAACAAGTTGCTGTTCTCTAAGCCTCCTTGTGCGCAGGATGCTCTATCAGCAGCGTGGTCAAGGACTGTTAGGAGTTTTCCCTTTTTTCCAGATGGTCTGCGGGTCTTTCCTGACTTGTGTGCTAGCAACACCTCAAGTAGGGGCTCCAGGTTCTCTCTCTATTGTGTCATGCATCATTAATGGGGGATCTAGAGGCGTATCTCAGATTTTTCTTCATTCAAATAGATTTTATTTGTTTGATAAATGAAGAAAATGCTATTTTACTTGCATGATTGACCCCAAGATATGTTAGCCAATATGTTATCCCTTTATCTGGCATTTAAAGCTTGTTAATTGATTTTTTAGAAAATAAACTTCTTTGTAACTTGTGCAACATGATTTTTCCTATCATTGGTCAAATAGACCAAGAGTGGGAACTGGATGATGACACAATTGTAGTGAATGGTATTGCAGCTGATGAAATCTAAGGTCATCTCTTTCTTACTTGTCATGGAGACACAAAGTATACCATTGACTCATTAAGAATGAATTTGTGAAGAGATGATTATAAAAATAACTAAAATTTAGACTAATTACAATTTAGATCAAGTAGTTAGATACTAAAATTTACACTAGTCTTGAACATTGTCCGGTGGATGTGCTAGCATGGCAAGACGTATCCTAGAAGGGGGGATAGACGAGCTCTCGGTGGATCATGGTAAGGTTACACGAGTCTTGAACGGATATGCTAGCATGGCAAGACAAATCCTAGATGGGGGTGGTGTTGGGGGTTGGGGGAGTGGGGAGGACCTCAATTTGTATGGAAGCCAAGTATGCTGCGAGAGGGAATTACAAATGTGTCCCTAAACGAATACTAAATTGCTTACTAGCCTGTAAGTCACGAACCTGGATCTAAAGGCACACCATAAGTGACAAACTGAGAATAATAACCGTCAAGTTCTTAGTTAATTAAACATTCAATTACCTGTAGGTTCTAAAAGGTATGCTTGAGTATGTCTAAACTTTTGGGTTGAGAAAATGGAGGCCCCGTGGGCTTTTTCATGTGGCCGCCCTAACCAAGTTACGCTAGATCCCTTGCGCTAAAAGTTTGGGTTGATTATCTGGGTCCGACATCTTGATACACCACTGGATCCAAAATCTTGAGAAGACGCCTTTCAAGAATCTAGCCCAGAACCACATGTTTTTTCTTTTTCTTTTTCTTTTTTTTTTAAACCAAAAAAAAAAAAAAAAAAGAAAAAAAAAGAAAGGAAGGGTATGGACCATTCAGGTCATCGTCAGTTGTCCTCCGATTAGTTTGATGAAGTCTGAGATAAGATCGAGACCTTGCGATTAGTTTGATGAAGTCTGAGATTAGTTTGATGTATCCTAATCTTATCTCTAACTTCCCATTTGTGAAATAGAGACCTTGCGATGGAACATTGTTGCAACTCGCTGCCAAAAAAAAAAGAAAAATGACGAACGTTGTTGCAAGTTCGTCAAAAGTTCATATGTTGTCCATCGATCTGGTCGAGCATGATCATTTGCTGCCTCTCCATCACTAATTAATAGCTGATTGATTGTGATGGATAAATTGCGGCTGTTTGATTTTGTGAAGCTATAAATTGGGAACAAGTAGTTGCAAAAGCAAGAGTCCCAAATAAAAGAGAGGGAAAGGGAAGCGAGGACCCGACTGGTGCTATGCTGCGTTCTAGCGAAGGCAATCCCTTCCCTTCTTTCCCATGAACTATTAGTTATAGAAGGGCAGAGAAGAAAAGAAAAGACATATGAGAAAGAAAAAGAGAAAAGAGCCGGGAAAGGTGGTGCTCTTTTGAACTACCCAATCACGGGACATCCTTGACACCCTTTAAATTCTTCATTTCTCCACCCCGCAGCAGGAAAAGATAATAAAAGGATAAAGAGAAGCACAGCTGCAATTTGTACTCTCTCTACGACGCCTCTGTGCCTTTACATGAATGGATATTATATGGAATCCACTCACCGTTTTGGTTCTTCTAAAGACCAAATATCCTAAATAGAGGGTAGAAGAAGCAGCTACTTGAAGAAATGGTGTCCCTTTCCCTCCACAACAGGTCTCTTTAGATCCTTCTTTTAATTCGCTATTTCACCTAATTGTTTTCAAAAAACCTTGCTACTAATACTTTGTGCCTTTGGGTTGTTATCTTATTCAGCCACTTCTTTAAAAGCTCGTATGCTTCGTCTTCTTCTTCTTCTTCTTCAATACCATCCATGTCATACTAACCTGTTATAGCTGAAACTTTATAAAATCCCAGAAGACAAGACTCTGCAATGAGTTCTTAACGTTTTAGTGTATAATATCCCGAAGGTTATTGCTTTATATGCTTCTGGGCATCAAAGATTCCCCTCCACCATAAGTTTTCTTTGGATTCTTTTCCGAACTATGGTCCATCTCCCTCCTCCCATGTCAATGGTCTCAGAATCTTAGAATACCGAACCTTATACCTTCCCCTCTGTTGCAAGTGTTCTCTAGATACTCCGGTTCTGTATATATTCTTGGGAAACCAATATCAATCACCCTTTCTCCCATTCAGAAAAAAGCCATGTCTTTCAAGCCGCCTTCAATCAACTTTGTTTTCCTCCTCCGTCATCTTCCTAGAAGGATGCAGTTGCAATCCTTCAGTTGCCTCAGCCTCGGCTTCTTTTTCAGCTAGTTATTGAAAACCCGGTTCTCCTCGCCGGATTCTTCTGTTTCATAAATGGCTTCCTGTTTCTGGGCCTTGAGGCTGGGAAAGAAGAACAGAGCCAGTTCAGTCTCATTACCTCCTTCTCCTCCTCCTTCCCTGCCTTGCTCTTCTTTTCCTTCTTCCTCTCAGCTGCCCAAGAAGAACCACTTGCCTACAGAGATGGAGGTCATGGAGAAGAAAAGATGGGACAGCTTGGAGTCGTGGTCGATGCTGTTGGAACCCGGCACCGAGAATTCAGAGGGAAGTGGAGGAGAACGAGAGGAGTGGATGGCGGATCTTTCCCAGCTCTTCATTGGAAATAAGTTTGCTTCGGGGTCGCACAGTAGGATATACCGAGGAATTTATAAGCAGAGGGCAGTTGCGGTGAAGATGGTGAGGATCCCAGAGCAGGACGAGGAGAGAAGAGCAATGCTTGAGAAGCAGTTCAATTCTGAAGTTGCCTTCCTTTCCCGCCTTTATCATCCCAACATAGTGCAGGTTAGTTTGGCCAGTGACTTCTTTCATTCTTCTTCTTCTTTTCCCCTTCTTTTTTGCTGAAAAAAATATTGAGTTGAATGTTGGATATAATTAAACACACTATCTATTCAGCTGTCCTTCTCCTAGAACATAAATCATGCTTCTACTTTTACTGCTCTTATTTCATAAGGTCAGGATTGGCTATTTAGATGTTTATGAGCTTTATTTTACACTTGCCTACACATTCCTAACATTAAGTACTAAGCAGTTGAATGTTCTATCATTAAGCAATTCTTTTACATCCAATCATCCAGTTAAAAATTTGTGTAATATTATAAAAGCATATACCCCAAAAAAGAATTTTGACTGATAATAGGGACATCTTAATAGTTTGGAGAAGAAAAAAACAAAAGGAAATCTTGTTAATGATCATTAAAAAAATAAAAGCAAAGACGAAAAGTAAGAAGAGGAAAACAAAATTTCAACTCTTCAGCCATTTATACAGTCTGTTAAACTATTTGAAATCTGTTCGAACACTTATGATGGTGAAGCTTCTCAAGGCTGCATTGCCCTCATGACAAGGATAAAATTAAGTCATGTAACACTATGTTACACCCTTTGAAACCATATTTCTGCAATCAGATTGGCTAAATTTGCTTTGATGCACCAAATGGTATTACTTCTTTGTTTCCTCACTTTTACGAACAAATGAATGTGTACAAGGAGGAAATAGGGGGCACCTATTCACAAGGGATCAAGGTTAGCTAACCTACAGAGAAGGTTGCAGTTCAGATGAAAGCCAACATTACAGATACACTTTCAGAAAGTATTTGCAGAAGTTTGTTGTCTCATCATACAGCAATTTCTTATGGACACATTCCTTGGCTAAGATGAAACAATGATTTGGAGAACATCTAGTTTGGTAAGAAAGCAATCATTAGAAAGACGGCAAACCAACATTTTAGATGAGACAACAAAATTTTACCACATGTAGTTTACATAAATTCCTTTCATCATTTAATTCATATAAATTGCAGGCATTATTGCGATTTCGTCATTTAAGTTGCCAAGGAATAGCATTTGTCACATATGACCAGAAAATTACCTCTCCACTTCATTCAACTTCTCAATTCTATAAAGTACATTTTCACACATGCAACAGCCTGGCTGTCTATATCCACTAACCATGGCAACATTTCCAAGAAATAAAATCTCAAAAATTAACTCAATAATTATTGTCCCTTCATGAACCAACATTTTCCTCTCTTCCCTCCTAGTTGATTTTAATTCTAACCCTTTTGAGTTTCCTTCCAAGACAAACACAATATCAAGATTTTATCGACAGTTTGTGTTCTGTGATTAAACATCTGAACCAAGTTGTCCTATAAAAGGCACATCTCTTTTCGAGCAAGATATGCCCATATCTTTTGCTAACATTTCTTTGCTTACAGAAAATTTGTCAACATCAATACATGCTCCAGTCCTCAAGCCTTTTCATCGCATTATTTTCCTTTTAGTCATGCTTTGCTACCAAATTGCATATGTGGAAACTTGAACTTGCTGTTTCTCTTTTCCGCTCTCTGATACAAACTCGAACTTGCATATTAGCTTATTTAATTTGTTCCATTTTGTATTTTGCAGTTTATAGCAGCCTCCAAAAAGCCTCCTGTGTACTGTATAATTACAGAATATATGTCTCAAGGAACTCTGAGGATGTATCTTCACAAGAAACAGCCATATTCTCTGTCGACCGAGACAATTTTAAGGTTAGCCCTTGATATTTCTCGAGGAATGCAATACCTTCATTCACAAGGTGTGATTCACAGAGACCTGAAATCTCATAATTTGCTACTTAATGATGAAATGCGAGTTAAGGTTGCTGACTTTGGAACCTCATGCTTGGAAACTCAGTGCCGAGCATCCAAAGGTAATATGGGAACTTACCGTTGGATGGCTCCAGAAATGGTCAAGGAAAAACCATACACTAGAAAGGTTGATGTGTACAGTTTTGGAATCGTCTTGTGGGAATTGACAACCGCTCTTGTTCCATTCCAAGGAATGACACCTGTGCAGGCCGCATATGCTGCTTCAGAGAAGGTTGGTTCGTTTAATTTTATTTTCAGAAGGCATGTTGCAGTTAGGATAAGTCTTGCTTTATGCATCAAGTAGGTAGATCATGTAATGCGTTTTCATCAACATAAATGTTCTGATAGATTTATGCTTGGTCTCCAAATACGCTAATTCTTAACAGATAATTGCTTGAGAGGAGAACAAGAAATGAATCAGTCCAACTTCTTCTGTCAGCATGTTAACCTTCTTCCATTCGGAGTCTATGTCATGGTTCCCTTTATTTCTATGCAAATGTCATATTAGTTCCTTAATAGATTGCTAGTTTTAAACCTACATTTAGGACTGATACCCATGCTTCTGCCCTTTAAAATAAATTGGAGAATCTGTGTACAATACGTTCTGACCACTCCATGTAAATTTTATGTGCTTCTTTTATTGAGAAAATTGTTTTGTTTATGGTACTAAAATATTTTCAAGTTGGTACCATGTTTTTTATGCTTGGATTGATTACTTCGTTCCCTGTTATATATAAGGAAATTAGAACAACTTGTAACTCAAGTTTTAGCCATTAGTCCAAATGTTTTGGTTGCGCAAGTCATAAACTCCTTTTTCCTTCAGCTGCTTTCAATTCAGAAAACTCTCTCTGTTTATTTCTGACCTTCACATGCCATTAAAACGCATAGGAAGCCTTGTAACAATTCTGATGAGCATTAGAACAATTTGGGTCAATAATATGTCTTGACATCCCAAGGAAATCAATGGTAGGATCCACGGCACACTAATCTCTCTAAAGGAGCAAGTGTCACTACTGCAAGTATATGTATTTTTCCCAAGTTTCCAAGCCCATGGTCTAGATTAAGGTAACTCGAGCAGGATTTTCAAAATCTTGGTTAGGGCTGGATAAATAAAGGCTTAGAACTATTTCAATTTTCTTAGATAAAAGAAGAGAACAACATCTATATAACAAGTATGACTTTTTTTTCTGAGAAAAGGTTCTATCTGCTTCACTAAGGGAAATTACTAGGTATACTGCAGCTAGTGTATTTTCTGGGTACCAACACGAATTGATTAATTGGAGACAGAGTGAATATTTGGTATCTGAAAATGTTGCTTCCTCAAAATAGTAGCTGACAGCAATTTCAGCACTTAAACCAGGTTGTTTGTGGGCAAGTCTATTGATTGTATCTGTTATAGAAAAAGAAAATATACATACATGATTGCATGAGCATCCAATCTTTGTTCATTACAACTACATATAATTTATCTTCTACCAAGTTGTTTCATCATTTTATTATAGATCAACTTTTGTAGTAGGTGGTACTGTATTCAAATGTCTCATATCATGAACTTCAGGTCAGAGCAAAAATTGATTAGCTCTCGCCAGTTTTAATTGTTCTATCAACTTTCTTTTCTGTTTCCATAGATTTGATTTCTCAATTACTATGTCAAACACCTCGGAGAATCCCTCTCAGAACCTCATCCTAGGGTTGCAACCAATGCTCTATAGCCCTTTTTGCAAGATTTGGGACTTCATATTCACATTAGTTCTATCTTCTTGTTCAGAACATGCGGCCACCTTTATCGACTACTTGTTCACCTGTCCTCAACAATCTTATAAAGAGATGCTGGTCCGTGAATCCAGCGAAGCGACCAGATTTCAGTTATATTGTTTCAGTGTTGGAGAAATATGATGAATGCGTTAGGGAAGGCCTCCCCATCCTTGTACATCAAGAGCTGAGAATTGGGAATTCACTTGTCGAGCTCTTCAAGGGCTGTATCACAACAAGATCATCAACACCTGTGCCTGCATGAACCTGAAGTGGCATATAAATTGGTCATCTTTCTTGTATAACTTCAATAATTTATAAAGGTAGTGTCTTGCATATGTATATTTTTTGGTTTTTCTGGCCTAATTGAATGCGGAGTGTTGTAATAATGACATAACCAGGCACATAGTAATGTTTATTTTTTACCAATCAGACAATTACAAAATTTTATTGGTAAAAGTAGTTCATGAAGCCAAATTAATTTACCCGGATTTTAAAAGACCTTACTGCTTGATTGGGGTTATTGATGGATTTATAAATGCTAGCTTATCTTTGTTCCACATCCATAACCTGGTTTTCTACCACCACCTCTGTATCAAGTCTCTTTTGCCCTCCACTCTTTTCATCCCGGTAATCTTTATTGAAGACCCCATATAATCATTCAGATCTTTTTGATAGTTGTACCAGCATTTATATTTAGTGACCGGCTTGTTCTGAACATATTAAACCATCCTAAGCTTTTTTGGGCTAATTCTTTATGAACATGCTCCAAACTGCGACTATTTAATTCTCTCATTAATATTTTTTTTCCCAGTAAAATTCTCTTCTTATTGTCCATAGTAGTTTAAGTAACAAGAAGTGCAATTGCTTGATAACTAACAGATATAAGTAAAAATCTTTATTAAATTGTTCATTGAACTGGTGAACTTTCCTACTTCATCTTAAATAAAAAGATTCATAATAATATAGATTCAAGTTGCGAGTTTAGTCTTGATGTACATGTTAGATGAAATTGCCTTCATACGAACCGCACCTTATCATTCTTTCTCGAGTACTACTAGTTATAGCCAGTGCATGCTACCAGCTCTAGTGCCCATACATGGCAGATATATGGTTTAAGAAGGATTTTAATGTCCAACCCCAACAGGGGTATGCTGAGCCATGGTGCACAAAGCATTATTCTTCTTATCCTTTTCTCATTTGAGAAGATCTTTACCTTTCTTTCCATCACTCACTTTGTTATAGCCACCATGAGCTTGGAGGTATTTCGATATCATGGAAACTCAACAAATGGCAAACTCAACAGCCTCCTCCTAATAAAGGACAGGCACCAATTGTTTGGGACAAACCCCAGTAGCTATGCTTTTTCTAGCTCTCAGAGTATGACATCTGCACAAGTGTATCACATATTATAAGCAGTTAAATATTATTTGTTCAAACAATCTTTCTTAAATGTAACTTATATATTTTTGATGGAATTTTTAGCTTGTCATCTTTTGATAGCCTGCCTGAGAATGAAAGATGACCCTCAATAAGAGTACAGGAAGGGATGTAAAATGTTAGCTTGGCCTATCAGATGAAATCAGCTATCATCATCATTCATGGCTAAGAGATGGGAGAAATTTGGTGCCTCAAAAGGCATTGAGTTGAGATTTTTCATCAGCTCTCTTTGTTGTTTCGTTGATGACAAGTGAGGTGTTCGTGTCTTTCTCAATCTCATAAGCTATTGGGTTGGTCCACCTACTCAACCACCCTTGGTTTCTTGGCATGGTGACAAAACAAGTTCGGACGAGGCCATCACTGTGTTTTTTATGAGATTTTCTTTTCAAGTTAGTAGTAAGCTGTAATTGATGGAGGCAGCTAAATACTTACTTTTTACCTTGTTTAATCATCCCTTTAGGCTTATACGCATGGATTTTGAGTTACCGAAGAGAATCCGAACTCATCCATGCAATCGCCAAATTTTAACTTAATGATAGCTATTTGCATGAATTTTACTTTTCTTGGACAACCACTTCTTTTTTTGTGACATGTATCGATGGTTTTAGTTTATATATATATACACACACACATATCAATCATCCAATTCCCAGCAATTGATGTAGCATCTTTTAGCAGGCATGACTCAAAAGCATTATAGGTAGATAATGTTATAATATAGCAATGGTGGACCAATAGGCTTCAAAACCGTATACTTTTTCCCTCTTTCGCTAAAAATATCACAACTTGGTCTTCAATTGTTATTGTTCAACACTATAATGACTTCAATCTCCTTAAGCATTACAAAACCTACAATTACCTATTCTAACAGGTCATTAATAACATAATCTTGATATTATGGTGGAATTTTGAAACAAGTAAATATAATATTAAAAAAATTGTTGCATCTTGAAGGTTCATGGCATTGTGACAGCAGCAGAGTGGAAAATACACAAAGGATGGTAAAAAGCCACATGAGATTAGACCATCCATCACACACCACATCAGAATGATGGAAGCCAAAACCAAACTCACCTCCTGAAGATTTAAAATATATATATATATATTTTTTTTAAACAACGATACCATTATTTACAGATTTTCTTTTGAAAAAGAGAGATGCATCCACTTTTCACAACATGTAAACCCACCTTTCTCAATTGACGGGGATGGCACCCAACGTGGGCTCCTCTAGACTGCGAGAGGCTCGATACATTGAATACATTAATTTTTTCATTCAAAAAAGGTTAATCGAGAATTGGAGAGTGCAAGCCCTTCTTCTTCTCCTCCTCCTCCTCCTCTTTTTTTGCCTGCCCGTTCCCTGCAAGAAGACAAGCCTTTCTTTTGTCTTCAGAAAGCTAAAGCTAAGCCTGTCCCAATTCCCCAGCAATCAAAATAAAAAAGAAAAAGAGTATGATAGTGGACGAGACAACCGGATCCATTTTTATATTCAAATTTATCTAAATATAAATATAAATATTTAATTAATATTATTATTTATATTTATATCAATAAATAAATATAAATAATCAACTATTCAATCAGAATATTTGATTTTATTTATAGTCCTATTCAACGTTATATAGCTCCCATGATCTTTTAAGAGAAATCATCTTCATATGAAATCCTTTTATACAGTGATATGTTTGATTTGGTGGTTGTAAAGTTTGATTATGCAACTTATATCCTTATTTATTCTTACTTATAGTATATGATTTTTTTTGTTTATCAATATAAAATAAAATGGATATGAACTTTTACATCCGAATAACAAGTACATCTAAATCCGCATTTACTAAAAATAAATCTAAATATTCTGATACCCAATCAATTTTAGGTCTTAAGATCTCAATAACTTAGAAAAAGAATTATTAAATCCCTCATTGGAATGGCAATTACGAGCTAACAACACTCTCCAATCCACTCTATTGTTGTCTTCATAACTCTCATGACACCTCCCCTAGGCCCAGTGATGCTAATTTGGTTGTTATATAAAAGTATAGGAGTTAAAATTAGTCCTCCAAAATTTGTTGCTTAAATTTGTTGAAAAAAAAGAAATTGATGCTGCTTGAATACATGCCAATGTTACTTAAAAAAAAAAAAATCATTATTAGTATTAGCAACTTAGTGATTTAGATGTGAAACATCCTTTTAACCATGCCTAATTATCCTTAATGTCTAAATTTTAATTGTATCTTAAGCGTGTCTTTGACATCTCGTAGAAGCCACTGGGTTGCACGCACAAAACATTCTAAAGTTCAAAATCAAGACTCCAACAAAAGTTGTGCTTGGATAATCAATATGTTCTCTTCGGTAGAATAATCAACACCCGTTCTTGATGGTAACATGAATGACTAGAAGTAGGATTAACAATTAATGGAAGAAAATAATAAATTGACTAGAAAGTAATCTAATCTGCACCCTAAAACTAGATCCATAAGCTTATATGATAAGGTTTGGATCCGGTCATATTTAAACTTCCAAATGAATATGCCAATAATCATTTTGATGCACATCATCGATTGTTCCTTCATACATGTCAACCTGCACTTCTATATCGACTTTAAAAATGCACATATACACAATATATCATTTGTTGGATATAGATATATATTGTTAAATTTAGTCATTAACCATCGCCAATGGAATTTCTTATATATCATCTGCACAATATTTCTGATAAATGAAATTTCTTATACATATGCAGCTGGTATCATAAACATTATAGTCATTAACTAATTGCTCCAACATAAGTTGTTTCCATTAGTGATGGATGTAGATTCTGATAGATTTGATCCAAAATGGACCTTTTCACAAACCTAATTAAAAGAGAAAATACATCATAGTAATATTTCTAAAGGTCAGAAAATAGACTGATCCAAGAGAGAGATTTAGGAAATAAAAACAGAATAGACTTGGAAAACAATAAACTCTTTTTCATTGGAGCAACTGTTCAAGCCATTTAAACCTGGCAGACGCCTATCGCAGTTGGCATTTACAGTATCGTCGTACATGATGCCATTATTTTCTTGTCACATGCTGCTGGACTCCAATTGTTGCCCCTTGACACACGGAGGGATTGTTGGCAATAAATAAACAATTTGAATTTTTCATCCACCGTATAACAGCCTGTCACAACGGTACATCGATAAAGACCAGTTTAAATCCTCTCGTCTCCCTGTGGAGAGATATTTAGTCCCCCTCTTCAAGTCCCAACCAAATAAATGCAACCTCCAAGCAGGGTGTGGTTGTTTCTTTTTTTTCTCTCTTCATTCTCGACACCAGTAAGAATCTCCCGGGTTCTTTGAATTAGCCCAGTCAAAAGGAGGTCGCCCTCACTTTCTCTTCCCATTTCTACGGTCAATTGCAGACCCAGGAAAAGAAAGGCAAGTTTAAAAGTACTCGGTCAAAACGTTCAAGCTTGGATTGTCTTATCTTATTTATTTTGTTTTTTATTGTCCACATATAAATAACCGGTGTTATTTTTTTGGCTGTTGACTCATTATACGCAAGAATCTCTGCTTTCTCCTCACCTTGAATGGTGGTGTGAAGTAGAGTCCAATGGCTCTCATAGTTGTATCAGATGCCAACAATTGTGCAATGTTTTGAGTTGGGTCAGGTTTAAGCATGAGGCATGACCTAAATCTAATCCAAGCCGACCCATAGCAATCCATTTTGGTCTATCTATTATTGGGTTCGATGTGATTGGGTCTATAAATATCGGATCAAAGCTAAGAATGCTCAAGTTGACTCAACAAAGAGCCTATCTGGTTATGAACAGACTGGGTCTGGAAGGTTCGGCATGGGTTGGCCAGTATAGTTGAAATCGGAGCTGGCTAAAGTAGTTGCTTTCCCCCATCAGGGGTGTGCAGGTGCTGCCTTCACTTATTATTAATTATTTTTTTGTCAAGTAAAAGATTCCTTTTCTTTTTTTATGATAAAAATAAAAGACTCCCTTTTAGATGAACCACAAGGAACATTGAAATTTGAGCGAAGGGAGAAATTTTGAGGGGGAAAAATACAAAAGAATGCAAAGACATAAAGATAAAAGGGGTACTTCAGTTATAGTGATGAATATAAATAATCGATATGCTTTTATACAAATGAACACCAAGAAGAATAAAAGAGGAGCACATGATGGACCTTGCATCAAAGAAGTGATTAACATGGCTCTTTCGATAATTCACATATACTTCATTCATAATTCACTAATAATTCATAAAATAAGTGAATTATGGCTGCTATGAATAGTGCAGTTTTACAGGAACGACATGTCAAAGAAGTTTGCTACTTAGCCACTCAAAATAATTTGAACAAGTCAACAACTTTTTAATAAGAAACATCACCGATATGTTACCTTCCTACCAAATCTATAGATGAACTGTTTTTTTTTCCCCCCGAAAGATACCTTTCTTTCAAAATTCAAACTCCTAAGAGTGGGGTTACTTGAAATTAGCCAGGTTTAGGTAGGTGTCCTCGACTGCTTCTTTGTAGTATTTGGAGAACTGGTGAGAAAAGCAGTACCTGAAGTCCAGTGATGCCATCACTGCTGAGAGATACACTTCTCAGCAAGCAAAAAGAAGTGTATCTAATATCGAAATAGTAATATTATATCAATAAGCAAATTTAACCAAAGGATTTTTTTTTTTTTTTGCTTTAGAAAACCAAATGATGGAAAAATGCAATACAAAACATAAATTAAATAGAAACTTGAAATTGAAGAATATCGTCACACATGTTACCATATACCAATTCATTTTTTATCCATTTTCTTTTGGATCATGATCGCCAGCACTGGTGATCTTTCATGAGTAACTAAGATTAGCCTGGATTTTTTAATTTTTTTTTTCAAAGAACCTATACAAGAAACTGGTTTGAGGGAATGCATACATATCCATAAAGGAAGGGGATTAAAGAAGTTCATATTTTAGTCCTCTAAGTAAGACCAGATGATTTATAAACTCTGACCGAGCCTTGAAGATGCCGAAACAGCCTGGAAATTAGGAAAAGGTAAACAAGATGAGCCCCTCTCTCTTTTGGGAGTACCAAAGCCACCAATGCCTCCCAGTCCTAGTGCTTCACGCTCCTGTGTTCACGCCTTTCTACGACCACTTTTGGCCTTTTTCTTCCACCAGTGTGGAAGCTGTGGGGTGATTTTTTTTTTTTTTCATTCAAGTCGGCAATTGGGTAAAGAACAAAAGTAGATGATGCTAAGTTGCCTAAAATTTAAAAACTAAAGAAAAGAAAAGAGAGCAATAATAGGGGGGAATAGATGCCATAGACCAGCATAGTCCCAAGAAAAGGGCCGAAAAAAATAAGTTGGAGATGCTAAAGCCAAACAAATTCTGGCTTTAGTGGTTGTGCTCTTCTATACTACAGCTTTAGTCGACCCTGCTTTTTTCCGACCAATCTATACCGTAGCACTTCAATCCATCAAAAACTTGTGCCCATAAGCAAGGATGGTATCTAGTGATAGAAGAAATATTGGATTAACCTTATTGGCTTTTAGACTAGGAAAAACAATAGTCCACAAGGATAGTGCCATGAAAACTGATCAATAAATAATATCACACATTATCCCACTTGCCACATGAAGAATATTAAAAAGGGACTGAGGAATAATTATTTGGCAGCAATGAATTAATGAAGCTTGCATTCATAGCTCAATTATGGAAAAACATGGTACATATTTGATGACAGGATATTAATTACTGACAGAGCAATAATGGTTTTTAGTCCTACAAAAGTCTTGTGGGTTCCCAAACTAGTTTCCAATCTTCTAATTCTCATAATATCACCTTCAATCACCTAAATAGAAGCCCCTAGTCTCAAATTAAAAATTAGCAAACAAAGAGGCCATGGTTGTCCATATCACTTGTGACAGCTTTCCCTTCTTTGGTTCGTCAGTCCAAGAATATTATGTTCAATTTCCCATCAACCAAGAAGTTGAAACCCAAAAGACAAAAGAGGAGCCCTGTAAATAAATAATATAAGAAAAGTTCCCATTCCAAGTGTTATCATCTCTTGTTCTTCTAAAAATAGACTAGAAAAAAAACTGAATCTTTGTACTCTGGATAAGATGAGAAATTCCATAAATAAAATCAAACATAGAGGAAGAAGAAGAGCAGAGATGGATATAAACCATTTTTCCCACTTTTTTCTCCTTTTTACAAGGCCTTAGTTGCCCAGAAAGTCCATATTTCTCATTGCAAGCAAAAAAGGAAAAATATAATACAGAACAAAAGCAGAGTTTATCTTGCCTGAAAAAAAGAAAAAGAAAAAAAAAAAGGGGGAAGAACAAACATAAAGAAATGAAGGAAGAAGGAAAGGAGAGATTGGATCAAAACTGACCTTCAAGACATTTTTTGCCCTCCTCCCAAGTCCCAAATATACTAATAATTTTTCTTTCCTTTTTTGGGTCATTAATTCCAAACTCCCCAAACCCTCTCTCCAATAAAACTCACAAACCTCCTCACCGAGCTCTTACTCTCCCCACCACCACCGCTTCCATTAACCTCATCTCCCTTCTCCCCATCATCCTCATCATCATCCTCGTCATCATCATCATCCGCAACGTGTCCTCCGTCCGCTACCATGAAACCCTTCCCCTCCACCCGGAAAAGCTCTTCCTCCTCCGCCTTCGCCGCCGCCGCCTCCGTCGTTTCCCCACCCTTCCGTCCACCGCCACGGCCGCTCCGCCGGCGGCGTCCCCTCCCCCGGGCGCGCTCCCTGGACTCGAGCGTCTCCTCGACGGCGTCGATTATGCGGTGGATGAGGTGGCGGTTGGGCGACGCGTCCCACCGCGCCCAGAAGCTCTTGTAGCACCCGAAGCACTGGCAACCGAGCTCCGGCGGGTGGTGCTGCTGTTGCTGCCGCCCTCGCCGTTCCTCCTTCCACTTCCCCTTCCCACCACCTCCTACACCCCCTCCGACGCCGCCGGAGAGAAGGTAGGCCAGCACCTCCTGCTCCTCCGCCGTCAGTGCCGTCACCAGAGCCATCAAGGCCGCCGGGAGAGCCGCCAGCTGCTCCCACGGTGCCGCCGCCGCCGTCGCTGCGGCCGCGGGGGTCGGGTGGACCCTCCTCCCTAGTTTCTTCATCCCTTCAAAACCTTATCTCTTTCTCTCTCTATCTCGCTATCCCCCACCAGCCGTTTGGAGAAAAGGCGAAGAGATGGAAGAGGTTGGTAAGAAATTTTGAATGGTTGGTGGGTGGGTACCGATTTTGGACTGTTACCTCTGTGCTGCCGCTGGGACGCTCCCCTCGCTTCTTCTTTTATCTTTGGTTCGGATTAGAAGAAGAGAAGGTGGGGGACTCCTGGGGGGGTTATAAAGCTAAAGGGGAAAGCCGAGGGGATTCCAAAGGTCATATTGATCGGTCCCTAAAGTCTCATGGGCTCCGTGGGCTGGTAGCTAACAATTTACATCTCCCCTGCTGTGGTCCATCGATTGTGACCTCACTCGGTTGGGCCGTGGAATGGACGGTCATATTGGTTTGTTGAAGAGGTTCCATTGATTATGATGAGTTGATGATGTATATTTTGTAATATACATAAATTTTATAATAATTTTAAAGAGATTGACATATATTCGTAGGATATGAGGTCATAGAATATGGAATTTTCGTTGTGAGAGTGACATTATGGTAGACCGAATTGATGATTTAGTTTTCACTTTTGGCTATGGTTTGGAGACTTTGATTCGGTCTTTGACGTGTTCTTATAATCAATTTGTCAATTGGCTTGACAATAAGCTGTCATCTATTAAGGAATTTTCATGGTTTTAGTCAGTTTTGTCTGGTTAAGTCACTACGATCTGAAATTTGGGGTTGATTTCTTGATATATGGAACATAGCATGTGCCATTGACAGGTGATGAGAGACAAATACATGCAACTGGAATTTTGAATGGCTATGTCATTATATCAATGTGTGCTATTACGGATCCAGTTTCTTCTTTTTGTTCTTCTTCTTCTTTTTTTTTTTTCTTTTTCTTTTTTTTTAGTTGATATGCAATGACATCACACTAATTTTATTTACTTATTTTCTTTCTGCTGGCAATAACCTAAAATAATATTGAGATGCTCATGAATAATCATTTTTCTTATCATTTTTCTTGTATTTGCTAGCTCCTTCATCAACGTCTGAAACGACCAAGGATGTTATTTTTTTTATAAATATATTACTTATAGTCATTTTATTATATAGCCATATATATGCAGGCGAATGGAGAAAGTCTATTTGTCATAAATCATTGACCACCAAACCTTTAGGCAAAATTTTCTCGGACTAATGGTGACAATTCGTCTTAGCCTAGCATCATTCCATGCAAGCATGTTTGATGATGCTATTGCTTATGTTTCTAGTAGAATATCATTAAATATCACTATTTGATAGAAAAAACTAAAAAGCAAGTATATTTAAATAATTCTAATAACTCAATTATGAAAATCCAGCCATAGGGATGATAATGTAAAGCCATTCTAGAGGTTACTTTTTTTGATCTGGTCTGAATGGAGCAAGTTTTACTTGGCTTATTTAGAGTTAGCAAGAAAGACAGATTTTGACTCTAAAATCCACAATAAGTCCAAAATCAATTAAAGATAATGATAATATCTATCCCGAACATGACCTATTTCCATATTATCATAGACCTTTGCTAAATTCCCCTCCCTGCCCACCCTTCACTTGAGTTGCTCGTTGGGTCATCCATCATCCCCTCTCTTTAGTTGGTTATATTCCATATTTTTTATTTTTATTTTGTTTAATATCATATGCAATATAGAGATTTATTTTTATATTTTATATTTATTTAATTTATGTGTAAAAAAAATTTGCGGCTTTATCTGACTTGATATGCTGCAATCCATCTTGTCTAACTCTACTTGATCTGTATTAAGACGAGTATGAAGCAAATATGGGTATGTGACTATGTGGCTTCTAATTGCGAAGCAAGTGTGAATAATGGTTTACCCAACTTATATCTACACGTTGCCATCTATTAGAAGATATTGTTTTTTCTTTTTTTTTTTTTTTTCTAATTAAGTTATATGTAAGATCGAAATGTAGACCTAGTCCAAGCACAAATCCTCAGGAGAGAAGTGCCTGAAATCTCTGTTGACGGAATAAACCAACTCATCCTCGTCATCCTTGTCATTGTCATTGTTATTGTTATTATTTTTAACATCAAGAAAAGAAAAGTAAAGAAGAAAAAGAAAAAAAGGCCAGCTACTTGGCCCAAATGTACTCCTACCATGCGGGCCTAAATACCCATTCTGTAGCTAGGCCGATGTTGTTGTGCGGCATTATTTCTCGTCTTAGGCTCTGTTTAATTTGTTCCATCACCAGCTTGCTTTTTCTTTTGTGCCGAGGAGATGATGGATTAGTTAATGACCGAGGCCTGCTTCTGCAAGCCCACTAAAGGAATTAAAAGACAAAGCTATATGAAGTAGCTAGCCTAAGATAATAATCTCATAACCCAGATGCAGCAGGTTGCAGGCTTCATCATCAGAGATGAAATCGGCCTAGCTTTCGTAGCTGCAGTAATTCCTATCTCAATGGAGTCAGTTCCAACAGCAATAAGAAATTTTCAGAATGATAGAATTGTGTTAGAGGGAGACTCTCAGACTATGGTGGCTTTGGATCAATGGCAATGAATTCCTGTACTTCGAAAAATTAGAACTTTAGGTGCTGCTCTTTCGATTTTTTTTCTTGTCACCATATTATGCCAGAAGCCAATCAAGTGGCAGATCTTCTGACCCCTCAAAAGTATTGGGCATTCGGATGCAGTTTGGACCCATCAATATATATATATTTTTAATAGAAGCATTAGGTGTTTCTTTCATAAGACTTTAGTGAATTTTAGCCTGAAGGCATTTCTTGGTTTCATTTGGTATAAGCTCTTCTCTTCTTCACTCCCCCTCTTTTCTCTCTCTTTTAATCTCTTCCTCTTGTTTTGTTTCTTCCTTACACTCTCCTGGGAGAACCCCTTGCATCATTTTATTTGTTATTTCTTTGGGAACTTAAAAATTCTGAGAGATCAAAACAATCTATTGCAGATACTTTGAAGTTTTGGACGCAGATAATAATGGAAAGAATAAGCATCAACGGTGAACGCTTGGAAAAATAGATCCCAAATCCATGGAAGAGTGGTGAAACAGAGATTAATTAGCATGGTCCATATGTATGATTCTACAGAGATGGCCGTTATACAAACTCCGACAAAGAAGTTCGTAGTGTAAGATTAGCCATCACCCGGTTTACCTTCTCGGTTGGGTGGAAGGCATCCCAAAACACGTACTTCTCTGCATCTTGGCAAGTTTGCGGATCCAAATCATTGCATAGATATCCCATTTCGAACTTCCCACTTCCACAGCATCCGTCTTCCACATTCTCAATTCCTGGCGTCATGACACAGTAACATAGTCCACACTTAGATAATTCGAGTAAAATCTCAGCTCAAATTAAGTCTCCTCTCGGTTTTTCAATGTAAATAATCAAACCTAGTCCCCCTCCTCCCCCCTCCCCCCCACAAAAAAAAAATCAAACTTGGTCACATCTTTTGGCTGACAAAAAAATACTCCTGAATAAAAAAAACTATGATTAATAATATATTATAATAAATATATTATAAATATAATATATAATATCAATATTATATATAATAATATATTATATTGATATAATATATCAATAATATATTGATATACTAATTTTTTTCATTGGACTGAGTTGTTCCTTGAATTTCAATCCAAGTTCATTGTCCTGGAGTGATAAGTTCATTGTCTTAAAGTGATCTTAGATTTCCAATTTTAAGGATAAATATTCACCGATGAGTTAGCAGTTATTTGAAAAATAAGGATAATTAATTTGAACTCACAACTAAATACGATGATCTTATCATCTCCACCTATATCACTATTTTTGATCTTACGATAATTATCTTATATCAAATGCCCTTTACATGGG
Source organism: Elaeis guineensis (assembly GCF_000442705.2). Classification (NCBI taxonomy): domain Eukaryota; kingdom Viridiplantae; phylum Streptophyta; class Magnoliopsida; order Arecales; family Arecaceae; genus Elaeis; species Elaeis guineensis. The sequence continues at coordinate 150,334,344 of NC_025993.2, forward strand.
TTCAAATTCTCTTGTCCATTACTTACGCCGGTCCCATACCCTTGTCTAATTTGTGTTCACATATCAAATGCACCAAACAACAATGGCCAACTCGAGACATAGTCTAACAGGTCCATATGGGTGCCACACGAATCCCACCCAAATGGGCCTCCCCATCATTGTCTCTCTAACAGATCAGAAAAGAAAAGGCCTACCATAATCCATCAAACTTGAATTGGATTGGGCCCAACCAGTCATCATGATTGACCCTTTTTTTTTTTTTTCTGTTCCAGTTCATGCTTGACCTTGACCTAACCATGCACCTCTTGCAGTTATAGCTTAGAAATTAAGCCTTGTCTTAGTGAAAAAAGTGGATAAAAACTTGGAATCCATAGACCAAACTTACCATACGGGGATGGGTTCTGGATGATTTCAAGCAAGGTATCATATGTAGCCAAATATCTCAGCTTAAACCCCGGCAGCGAAGCATCCAGCCTCCCTATCAAGGCCTGCAGCTTTGCATTGAAATCCCTGGCCACCTTGTTGTATTTCTCCACACAAGCACCACCTTGCTGGATATTTGTGCTCCTTTCCAATGGCACGCACCCAATAGCACTCAGACCAGCGAACGATATCTTACGAGCTCCCAGGTTGTAGATTCTGGTGAGGAACTCCGCAGCGCGATCCATGAGGAAGTCCTCAAACTCTCCAATGGAGAATTGCCCGAACCGCCCAGTCACAAGCGAGTAGTAGTTCTCGAGGAAGTCATTGGTCCCTATGCTAATGATGTACACCGCCTCGTTCACAATATACTTGGCCTTTGCCCTTCCCACGTACCTTCTCAGTTTCTTCTGGTAGTCTTTGAAGTACTCCACCTCTTTCCATAGAGGTATCACATTCTGGAACCATTCCAGCAAAAGATGGTGACATTAAGTTAGTTGATTATGGTGATATGTTGGATAAATATTGAAATGGTTGTCACATGTTTTACATGACTAATGCTCAGTGAATGCTAGCTGAGTGACTAACTTCCACCACCTCCTAATTAAATGTCATCCATCCCTTTTAATTATTTTCTTCAAGATCTACATGCAGAATATTGGTGTTTATTGGGTCAGCGTACCTTTTGATCCCTTTTAATTAGTTCTTCAAGATCTACCTGCAGAATTTGTTGCTACTGGATCAACATTGACTTTACATGTAATTCACTGGTTGTTTGATCGAAAATGGGCTGGCATGTAGTTTGCTGGGGACAAGCTTAGGCTGAAACTTATATATCTGGAGCTGATCCAATTAGGATCTTGAGCTGACTGATGTATTGAAGGGCTCGATGAGGATTCTGACATTTATCTCATATATATATATATATGGGATTATATTTGGATAAGATCGATCGAATTTAGATTTAGATTTGATCAAATCAAAATTGGACAATGAAGATCCTACATCGATGATCCGAATCATTGGATACGATCTACCATTTCAAAACTTCTTTTATACTAAAAATCATATAATTTGAAGACTGATAATCTATGCATCAAGTGATATATATATATATATATATATTATATTTGGATAAGATCGATCGAATTTAGATTTAGATTTGATCAAATCAAAATTGGACAATAAAGATCCTACATCGATGATCCGAATCATTGGATACGATCTACCATCTCAAAACTTCTTTTATACTAAAAATCATATAATTTGAAGACCGATAATCTATGCATCAAGTGATATATATATATATATATATATATATATATATATATATATATATAATATATATATATATATATATATATATATATATATATATATATGGGGTTAGATTTGGATAAGATCGATCGGATTTAGATTTAGATTTGATCAAATCAAAATTGGACAATGGAGATCCTACATCGATAATCCAAATCATTGGATGCGATCTACCATCTCAAAATTTTTTTTATATTAAAAATCATATAATTTGAAGACTGATAATCTATGCATCAAGTGATCAAAAAATACATCTAATTCAATTTATTTAAGCTGTCCAATTTTTGACGATTTGATGCATAGACTAGGAATCTTTAAATCAAATAATTTTTTGTGTGTAAACAGTTTTAAGGTAGTATATCATATTTGATAATGTATGATTTCTATTATAAAATTTTGATCTCACCAAAGCTGAGTCTAAATCCAATCTAATTTTAGCCTAGTCCTCTCTCTCTCTCTATACATTACACACACACACATACATACATACATACATACATACATATATATATATACATATATATACACACACACACACACACATACATACATACATACATACATACATACATACATACATATATACACATACATACATACATATACATATATATATACACATATACATATATACATACATACATACATACACACATATGCACACACACACACACGCACACACACACACACACACACACACATATATATATATATATATATATATATATATATATATATGTATATATATATATATGTATATGTACATATATATACGTATATGTATGTATATGTACATATATATACGTATATGTATGTATATGTACATATATATACGTATATGTATGTATATGTATGTATACGTATATATACGTATATGTATGTATACGTATATCTACGTATATTTATGTATACGTATGTATATGTATATATATATATACATGTATATGTATACATACATATATGTATATATATATACATGTATATGTATACATACATACATACATACATACATACATACATATATATATATATATATATATATATAATATATATATATATATATATATATATATATATATATATATATATATATGTGTGTGTGTGTGTGTGTGTGTGTGTGTGTGTGTGTGGTGTGTCGGCTTCATGTGAGTCAATAAAACAATTGCAAGAATTAGTTGATCTACAGGCCTCATGTGAGTCGATAAAACAATGATCCAACCTGACTTGCAAGAATTAGTTGATCTAAATTGAACCACCTTTGATTCAACAAGTCCGTGCCTCGGGGATGGGCTGCATCGTTTTTGGCAAGAGAGGGTTGTATTTTTCAGATGAAAGAAGGATTCACCTTACTTCATATGAATCCACCGTTGGATCATCCACCAGCTGCTTTAAGATCTGCACAGGGAAATGAATGATAGAGTTGGGAGAGCCTGAGATCTTTGTGGTGCATGATCCAACGGTGGATTCGCGCGAAGGAAGGTGAAGCCCGATCCATTCTTGGTTTCAGAGATTAGGTTTGAGTCAACCTAACTCATTTAAAGCCCTGTGCCCCGAAAGCAAAAGGGAAATGCACGGTGGTACCGAAGAAAGGTCATTTCCTATCGAATAGATGGCCACCTCAGAAGGCAACGTACTGACAGTCTTCTGCAATGTTTTCTGATCAGTAATGATTTTGTGACAATTATCAGACAGTACCTACTTCTACATGTGCTGATGCATAGAAAAAAAAAAACTCATCTTCTTTTTCGAGAATTATTTAGATAATTTTTTTTTAATTTTTGAAAGATGTGACTGATTGTCCCACGGCTAGAATAATTACGTACAGCAGATTAAATGGTGACCGTTGTGCCGCTCGTAAGAGGGAGGATGGTCGGATTCGGCACGGAGAAGAATGAAAAATAGGCACCCGATTTGGGACTCATCGGAATCATCATCGAAAGATGCAGAGAAATTTGTCTGACAGATCTTGAAGGTGGTGGAGCTTCCGAAGGAAGGGGTGTGGGCAGAAATGGGAGGCTGGTGGCCCCAGCGGTGGTGGTCAAAATCTCATCGAGTGTAGCAGTGGAGGCTGCGATCAAGGAACTACGATGAGAGAGTGTGAAGGGAGAGATGACGGGCTACAATCTGGAGCTTAGCCATCTCTTACTTCAATTTGTGTTGGTCGGAGAAAAGGATGTGATCCTCGTACAACCTTAGATGATCGCTGGCCAGACTCTGACGGTGGAACCATAGAGGCCAAGATTTCTTCTTTGAAGGAACCAATCCGATCGGCTCTAATATGGGTGCGGATGCCGCTGCTGTTGGTAGAGCTCTGAGGAAGGTGGTGATCCAGAGCATCCTTTGCTGAGCCGATGACTATGGATGCGTGCATGGTGGAATGAAGTGGCTTAGTTTTGCTTGGGCTTGTGTCTGACTTGACTTCGGTCGGCTGTTGAGGCCAGGGATTTTAATTGACGGACTGAAGGGCCCTCGATGGCAAAGGTTCATGTATCAGAACCTCGATGGTGTTTGTTTCTGATACGATCGATGTCATGCATCAGCTGGGTGCTTGTGGGGTGGAGAAGAGGGAGCTTTGTGTCGGGCTTCGATGGGACAACGTGGTCCAAGCTGATGGAGACGAGTCATTGGGGCCATGGGTAGTCACTGTCCAGCAGTGGCTACCTAGGTCAGAGGCGGCGAGATAGGGAAGGAGCTGAGTTAAATTGGGCCCCAGGAGCGAAACTCAGACCGATCTGATCTAGAAACGAGTCAACTCGGGGGTTCGGATCGAGTTAACCCGATAGTGAATTCCAATGGCTGGATCAAGCCTGCCAAGATTGCATAGCGGTGATCACCCCTCCAACCAATGGCTGGATCGCAAGAGGGGTGGCGTGGATATTTGTGTGGGCTGGGCGCGAAGACGGGCTTGAGTGCTGAAGGGGGGTTTTTCGCCCTCCAATAGATTCAGCCTGTTGCAGCGAGCCGCATAGGAGGGGAGGGCCCGAGTGCTAAGGGCCCATCTAGGCTTCAATTTGGCCCGGCGAATCCTATTGGGGCGGGCTTTGGCCAGCCCAAGCGATCTTGGCCCCGTGAATTTGATGTGGGCCAGGTGCCTAAGAAGTCCAAGGATTGAGAAAAAGGGCCCAATGAATGTAGAAAGGGCCCTTCAAGTCCACACAAGGCCAAGAAGAAGGGCCCAACCTATCCAAAGACCAGATGGAAGTGGTTGCCTCCCTAGGAGGCCATGGGGTCTTCTTCTTCTCAACCAAAGCCTCAGGGGATCAGAAATCAGCTACACTTTAGACAAGCATGCCTCCAGCAGACCAGGACAGCCCAGCAGTGGTGGGGCACTTTGAGCAAGAGGTGGTGGCTGAGATGGTTGGTGGCCATGCTCTTGTATCGGATGGCTAGGGCTTGGATCACAACAGGCTATCGTTCGGTTGCGGTAGGCCCTCCAGGGGAGGAAGGAGGTTAGATGATATGGACTCTTCGATAATTGGGCCAGAGGTCAATGTTGAGATGGAGGGGGCTATTGGCATGGAGCCCCTTCATTGTCAATCTCCTCTATAAGGCTATTGGTTTGGAACATCCGGAGGGCGGAGAAGCTCTCATTCCGGATGACATTCGGAAGGATATACAGCAGCACAGCCCAAAGATTTGTGTCCTGCTTGAGACTTGGCGGTCAGGGACGAGCCTTGCCCGAGCCAGAAGATGGATTCTACTGATATGGAGCACTTATGTGATGGAGTCTAGAGGTCTGTCCAGAGAGATCATGGTGATGTGGCATCATGGCTCGATCAGGATGGATATTTTTCACAGCTATGAGTAGCAGATTATTTTAGTCATCTCGAAGCAGACTGATGGCCCTTGACTTTTATTCAGTATCTATGCGAGCACTGAGTATAGGGAATGGAAAGTTCTTTGTTTGAGATATCCAGATAGGTAATGCAGGGCCTACCTTCTTTCATCACTGGAATTTAACTATATTGTGGGGCCCCATGAAAGATAGAAGACAGATAGTATGTGATACTATTGACTCCAAAGAGTTTAGAGAGTTCATTGACGACTTGAGCTTGATCGACCTCGATTATATCAGATCCCGGTTCACTTGGTGTAACAACCATCTTGGGGGAGTTAGGATTTGAGAGCAGATTGATCGGGCATTTGCTACCATACTTGGCTCCAGGTTTTCTGTCCACCAGTGCAGCACCTTTCGAGGATCACTTCGGATCACTGTCCTCTTCTCATTACTACTGATGGCCAGCAACTATCCAAAGTTCTGTTCAGGTTCGAAAAGTTCTGGACATTTTATCCAAAATCGTGGGATCTAATTAGGGAGGTTTGGAAGATGCTGATTCGTGATGATGCCAGGTACTAGATGACCAAGAGGCTCGAGCTGACGAGCCATGACTCATCTGATGGTACCATCTTGAGGTTGGAGATATCTTCAGGAGGAACAAGAGGGTAGAGGCAAATATTACAGTGCTTCATAGGAGAGGTGACCAATAGGGGTTTTGTGGAGCCTTATCTGAGGGAGCTTCACCACAAGCTCTCAGAGCACCACTATCTATTGAGACAGTAGGAGATTTTATGGAGACAGACATCCAAAGTGCAGCGGATCAAGGAGGATGACCGCAATGTTAGAGAAGCTGACTAAGAAATAATTAGGCCACATTAAGAGTCAAATCCAATATGCAATCCAATTTCTTCCATCAGGCTACGATGATTTAAAGGTCGGCCAACCATATCAGACAGCTGATAGAGAATGATGGTAGAATAGTGAAAGATAGTGAGAAGATCGAAGATCAGATTCTTCAGTTCTTTAGTTCCATTGGACTGTCCCCTTGGGCGGGGATGACCACCTCCAGGGATCCCACCCTACTTGTAGCATCTTGATGAAAAGAATATGACCTTGACTCATCCAGTATCTGCTGTTAAGGTGAGTAGAGCCCTCTGGTTCCTTGGTGAGGATAAAGCCTTGGGGTCGGATGGCTTTTCTTCTCCTTCTTCCATAGGTTCTGATCAATTGTCAGTAGTGAGGTGACTGAGATAGTGCAGATGATGTTTGCTGTCAGAGACATCTCGGAGCAGTAGAAGAGGATCCGAATCATCCTCATCTTGAAGAAACTAATGTATAGGCACTAGGGTCTTCAGACTGATCAGTCTTTGCATACACTCTATAAAGTGTGTGCGACAATCTTAATCAGACATTTGTAGTCGATTATCCTGTGATTAATTAGCCAAAAGCAGGATGCTTTTCCAGTAGCTGCTGCATCACTGACAACATCCTACTTACTCAGGAGTTTATACATGACTTATAGTGCGCCCCTATTTGTTGGAGCTTGATGCCAATCAAGCTAGATATGGAGCGGACGTACAACCATATGAGCTAGCAGTTTTTATGCCGCATATTTCTTGAGTCGGATTCCATGATAGATGGATCGACTGGATCAGAGATCGAGTGGAGGCTCCGAGTTATGCCATCTTGATCCATGGTTCTCGATGGAGTTATTCCACTCGATGGGCATCTTAGTCAAGGGTTCCATCTCTCCTCCTACTTGTTATTTTATATGCTGATGCTTTTTCTCGTGCTCTTTGAGTGGTAATTCAGGGGGCAGAGCTGGAGCCCTACTGGCCTACCCAGAGATGTAGCCGCTCTCGGATTTTCTATTTGCAGATGATTGTTTACTCATTGGTCGAGCTTCTATTTGAAATGCGGGGTGCTTCGCATCTATGGTTGAGGCCTACTGTCAGGCATTGAGCCAGCTCATGAATTTGCAAAAATTTATTATCATTTTTAGTTTCAAGATGAAGATCCAGATGAAACAGACGATTCAGATAGATTAGGGATCCCTAAGCAAATCGGGACTGGACTTATCTTGGGGTCCTATTACAGGACAGAGACTTTGGAAGGCTGATTGTTGGCCCATAAAGCAGCGGTCCGAGAGCGACTAGAGGACAGGCAAGCCAACACCTTTTCTATGATGGGGAGGATCACTCTCATGAGATCTGTCCTGAGTTCATTTTAGTATATCTCCTGATGAACATATTGCTCCATGCTCTTGCCTCAAAGATTTAGAGCAGCTACTATAGAACTTCCTTTGGGGTTCTAGACATGGCGGTCGCAGGCTTCACCTGTTGTTTTGGGAGGTTGTTTGCTAGCCGGTGCGAGATGGAGGATTGAGAATCCAATTTTTGTTGCTCAGGAAGGAGGCTATGATCTTAGATATGCTAACAGATTCTTCACTCAGCCTGACTGCTTGTGGAGCAGAGTGATAAGGGCTCGATTTGGGGTTTGGAGGTAGGGCTCCAGATTCGCATTGAGCGCAGTTGCTCCTTCCTTTAAAGGGAGATCTGTATCCGCGCCTTTGCAGTGATGATCCAGATTAGATGGCTGATTGGTGATAGAATTTTTATTGATATGAGCCGGATGTATGGATTGCAAGCCTCCTCCTATCTTGTTGGTCGACCTACATCAGCATGTAAGTAGATGATAGCTTGCGGGTTCGTGAGTTGATTACTGTCGACGGCAGGAACTGGAGGGCCCAGGACATTAGTCATCTTTTGGTGGCCAGCTTGCTGATAAGATCCTTGTTATACCCATCCCCCTAGCTACGTCAAAGCTATGATTCAAGGATATGGGGCCGATCATGCTGCTCCAACGCCCTTATCAGAGATCTTGTTGCGATGTGTAGGCCTGTTCCTGAGCAGAAGATCAATACTGCTTGGATCTAGTGGGTGGCTATCCATCCTATGATCAGACTTTTTCTCTAGAAGGCCTGTTGCCTGGGACGACTTCAACTCAGACACTTCTTAGAGATAAAGGCATGGAGCTACTGGCTACCTGCCCAATCTACAGATTGGATGATGAGACAACTGAGTATGTCCTGCTTCGTTGTCTATGGGCATGCTTGATCTGGAGAATAGCAGGAGACCAGCCCTGGAGAGCTATGACTGACTCCTGACTTTTTTCATTCTTGGACATGATCCGCCGATGCATGATAGAGGGCCAGGCCTTCAGTGGTAGGATGGCACATATTGCTTATCAGATCTGGCTATCTAAGAACATTTGTCTTTGATGTCGAGGTTATGCTTGTACATCGGGTGCTAGAGAGAACTTGTTACATTGTTGAGTACTATCGATTCGACACTACTAGATAGTCCTTGTCACCTTGAGTCTCTAGGGCTCTCCTATTGTGCATGTACTTGGAAGATACTTTTCATCGCTTAGGAGCCTCCCTCTCGAGGTTTGTCAAGGTCAACTTTGATGGTAGTATCAGGGATGATAGAGGTGGTGCGGACTACATCATCTGGAGCCTGGATGGTAGACTTCTGATAGTTGGAAGCCGGCTCACACTTATTTGAGCCGTCGGTCCCAGGAGCAGAGCTCTAGGCAGCTTAGGTGGGCATCACCTATGCATGGCGGGAGTTGCATGCGGAGAACATCTTCGTAAAGGGTGACTTTACCATAATCATTGGCTGGATCTGAGATAAGATGAAGCAGGCTGGAGCTCATCCGTTGCTCTATGACATCTTGGAGTGCCTAGGTCACTTTTTTATGATGACTTTTCGATATATCTATTGGAAGGCGAATAGCACTGTGGATTGGGTAGCTTCGTTTGTTGCTGATCATATTGGAGATTGTTCATAGTACCACAGAGATGTGTATCTATGGATACTTTATGGTATTTTATATTTTGATTTTTTAGACTGTACTCACATCAGAATGTTGTGATCGTCCACTTGTATCAAAAAAAAAAAAAGATGTGACTGTATTTTTCTCGCACATTAGAGGAGGGTGAAAAAGATAAAAAATCTGCTCATGTATCATCCTATCTTATCATTATTAAAATCTTGAATTGCTCATAAGCGATTAGTGAGTTATTCAAGAACGCATAATTGCTTTATTCAAGCTTAATTTAGGATGGAAATGGATCTAAATTCAATCAAAATGTCTATTTTTGCATAGGAGTTCATGTTTTCATCAACTCAATGAAGGGTGGCAGTCCAAGTGACATATTAGTGGCTGTTTCATTTGCTCAGGTTCATGACAGTAGCTTCATCCGACTTCTAAAGTGATGATATATAGCAATTAAGAATCTTTCCAGCTTCTTTGGTCTCCCTTCTCACTAGCTCTGATTCCAATTTAAGCGCTACAGGATATTTTTCTGCTAAAATAAATTGCTACAGAATGTTTTGGTAATTGCAATCAAAGCCAATGATGGTCCCATGCATCTATATCTGAAGCAAGAGGTAAAACAGTCAAAAGAATCAAAGCTCGGACAAACACCTAACCAAGTCAGTCCACACTTATTGCGACCCATTTCAGGCAGGTAGTGAATATGCTTTTGGATTTCACAAAATAGATACAACAAGTTTAAGTCCGAATATCTGTCTCTCACCTAACATCCATATTTTGCATCGATTAGGTTTATATATATATATATATATATATATATATATATATATATATATATAGAGAGAGAGAGAGAGAGAGAGAGAGAGAGAGAGAGAGAGAGAGAGAGAGAGAGAGTGGTGGTTAATTCACCATCACTTAAATTTGATTCTAAAACCACGCTATTGAAGCGATGGGTGTCAACTAGTTAAGCCATCAGATGTTGGTTAATTCACTTCTAATATAGTTATGTTGAGATGGTAAAATGTATATACAAAAAGGGCTTCTAATAAAGCACATGTTAGTGGAAAAAATATATCTTAGGAGAATGAAAAACGGTCGACATTGTTTCAACAAAGTCATTTGAGATATTGGTTATGTGCATACGAAAAGTTCTCTAGACCTACAAATGCTAGGTTGGCGAACTTAATCACATCCATGTCTCATTTATGGTGCACTAATTAATTTATGCTCGACACTCCAACCTTTTTTTATCATGTGGTCTTTAACGTGCACGTAACCTACTCCCTATGGTATTGCTTTTTACAACATACAAAAAGGTATAAACCGATCCATCCGCGGGTGAAGTGCATGCTAGTGAATATTTTACTCTTAAAATTTTTTCGCCCAATCATGCTATTTAGGTCACATTAAAAAAAAATGTCTGGACAATTAATTAATAACACACTATCTACACTCCAGGGAGAGTGCCAAGCTTTCCTCGTTTTTCCTGATCTTTTGAGACTCTACGAGAGTCTCACCTGGGGAGTCTCTCAATATACAAATAAATATACAGCCGAGCTAACTAAGACTTATAACCAGGATTCCACTAGGATGGAATTTCTGCCCATATTTAGGGTGAAATCTTGAGAAATAACATCACTGGTGGACTCGAATCCCAGACGTTAATTCTTATCATAAACGAAGGCTATAACTACCACTAGGCTAAAGCTCAGGTGATGAGCGCCAAGCCAACTCATTCTTGCGGCAAGAACAGTGACAGTGCAAATTCAGGCTTTCTGACAGAAGCTATACAGGGCCATAGAGTGGGATTCCGAGAGTCTCGTCGGTCTCACGATGCACGCACGAAAGACCGTCCAAAGGTGCACCAAGCGTGATCATAGCCCTGCACGAACCCTAAAGTCCCCTTTTTATTGCACTCGAATTGGGCAGTTTTAAGGCGAGAGTTTCCACCGCACAGGGGACCTGAACCGCTCCCAGGAAATAACATTTCCGGCTTTCCGCTCAGTGCTCAGTAGGCTAGCAGATCACAGCTTTCCTTGCCACCCCAAAACTGGAACAGTTGTGAACAGAATAACGCTACCCACCCATCTCTAAGCACAGAACCCAACAAAGTAACCGATCGAGTTAATGACCCCATTGAGAATTCCTACCCCAGTGCTGGCCAAACCAAAGCCTCGTCAACTCCTTGTCCTCACTCTCCTCCTCCATCATTGCACACGCCACCTACTCACCTCTCCTTTATTTCCCCATACACCAACTGCCCAACTCCCTCGAAAGCCTACTTTGATGCTACATTGCCCCACGACCTTCATACAATTCCACTTTAATTTGTTTTATTCCTCATTGTTTTATTTCATTTAAGCTCCTGGTTCGACTATTGTAGTGTAATAACAAGGATATAGAAGAAGGAGGAGGAAATGTAGTATTTACCAGTACGTCGGAGGTTGCATTGTCGAGGCCGGTGCCAGCGGAGGCGAAGCAGACGCCGTGGGCGAAGTCGCGGATGGAGTAGGCCGGGTCGAGGTAGGCGGGGACGGAGGGTGGAAGGCCAAGCGCCTCGGAGATTAAGTCGGTGGGGAGGCGGCCGTTGCAGAAGCGGCCGGTGGGCCGGCCGCCGATGAAGTCCCTGCCGTAGGGGTGGAAGTTGCTCTTGAGGACGGTGGCGATCTGGTTGTTGTTCCCTGAATCGACGGTGGAGTCCCCGAAGACAATGACGGCCGGAATACGAGCGGCGGGGACGAGGGAAGAGACCGAGAGGAGGAGGAGGAGTAGGAGGAGGAGGAGGTGCGGAGACATTGTGTTGGAGATGGGGCGGTAGAAGGAGGGTGATGCCCGGAGGTTCCATTTAATAAGTAGAGATGGGACTTGGGAGGCCCAGAAGGGGAAAAACCGAAGGCGATGCTTCGGTAACAGGGACTTGGAGGCAGTACATGACAAGGCTGTTCCGCTGTGCATGGGTGTGCCGTTGGTTGAGTGGCTTAATTGTGGACGGCTGCTATCTATTTGTCATTGCTGGCAAAAAACCATTCAGCATGATATGGTGGGAAGCGACATGATGCGTAGCTGTAGCCATTGACGCATCAGATGGATGGATGTGGTCCTATATGTCTCTTCGTAAATGTGCTTCTCTTTCTTATTATCAGACTCGAGGGGAGAGAAAGCTAGCATAAATTAACGATCCCTTTCGGAGAGGGTTGCGAACGATTGGTCTTTTTTTTTACACGATGTTAATCATTGGATCATGCTCCTTGTAGATTTCAAAGTACTTCACGAAAGAACGATTGGTCTTTTTTTTTTTTTCGCGATGTCATTGGACCGTGCTCCTTGTAGATTTCGAAGTACTCCATATATCTTTATTCATTTATTTGTATGGATCTTTGAAATGACAACCGCACGATCCAACAGTTGATTTGAGCAAAAGGAAGGGAATGGTTCTTGCACGTGAAAGATACAACACCCACCTAGAGGCGAAGGTTGCGTCTTTCGTATCAAAGAAGGGTTCATCTTCCTTCGTATGATTCCATCATTAGATCATCCATCGATAACTTTGAAAGTTGTACTAGCAAATAAAAGATGAAGTTTGGAGTGCTCTGATGGTGGTATGGTAGATGATCTAATGGTTGATTTATGTGAAAGGAAGTTGAATACTTCTTTCACATGAAAGATGCAACCCCAATCTAATGATATAAAGGGAGGAATGAAGAGAAAAGATTTTGGAAGAGGAAGCTTATCTTCCTCGTGGGGCATGTTTGGTGACCAAACTGAGATCGCCACGATAATTTAAGATTACTGGTGATCCATATCCTGGGGTCATATGATCTCTAGAGATCTAAGTTCACTATGTTTGGTTGGCCATAATGCTGTGATTAAAGACCTCTGAGTGTGTATAGATAACTTATTTAGTATACTACGGGAATTTAAGATTATTGATCATATAATATCAAAAATATCTCTAACATATCTCAAATAAATATTTCTTGAGAAAAGATGAACAGAAGATGAATGAAATCTTAAATATTTATACTGCTATTTATTCTTCCTACATAACATCTTACATTTTAATATTTCAGAGAAGAAAGAGATAATATAAAAATTTAAAAAAAAAAGACAAAGGAGAGATGGAAGAAGAGAAAGCTTCAGATTACTGTGACTGGGTTGAGAAAACGAAATCGCCGCTTCGAGTCATCCTCTTAACAAACCTTTGAGAGGTGGGACTAAAGGATTGAGGATTAGGATATAATTTTTTTTTTAAAAAAATTTAATAAATTTTTTCTCTTTCTAATCAACACGAAGAGAAAAGGAAGGAGTTGGGATTGAGGGATTGACGATTGGGACAGAGAAAATTTTAGAAAAAATCTAATAGATTTTTCTTTCTAATTAGCATGATGAGAAAAGCAAGAATTTTCTTCTCTTCTGTAGAGATGAGGCCCCAACTACCCATTCCACGCATGCGAAAAAGTTTTACGGTAAAAAAAATGATTTCTCGATCCAAAAGATTCTCGATCATCAGATATTTTCGTTAACGTATTTTAATATAGTATCACCATGATGGAGTGATGTTGGATATGCATCCTTGAGAGTGAGTTTCTATCATCGTATTAGACGGTGATTTGATAAGTGAGAGTGATTTGAAATCACTGCTATATAAGATCATCATGGTATAACCAAACATGATGATCTCATTACTTTCATCCACGTCATTTTTGATCTTGGATGCATCATTCCATACCAAATGCCTTCTAGTTTATCTAAAATTTTATTACCTATTCAAAAAGCAGAAGGCTGCACATTCATTTTTATTCTCTAGCAAAAGCTTTACAAATAGTTCTACCAAAAAAAAAAAAAGAAAGCTACACAAATAAGAAAAAGTTGGGTTCTTCTCCAACTCTCTAGGCAGCTAGGCAGAGAGAAAGGCCATGGTTTTATCTTCTTGGTGGATATACAAAAGAAAGATACAAAGAATTACATAGATTTAGAAGACCAATTCTTATCCCACTGTGAGGAGAAGAAATGATTATGACCTTCTTTTTCTTTTTCTTTTTCTTTTTCTTTTCTTATTAAAAAAAATCTCCAGCCCTTCTTATGAATGGACCCAAGTCCAACAGCTAGCTAGAGAAAACTGACATGGCTGGACGTATGGAAAGGTGAAAGGAACTGATTTCCGAAAGTGCCTACCATATTGTCTTCTCCGTTGGGTGGCACTAAAGTTTTTATATTAATAGGTAATTAAATTAGGTCTTTCTTCAGATCTTTGACACTAATATTGTAAATCGAGTACAACTATATATATAGACCTTGGATATTGACAGGTATATTGGGTGTTACTGTATATCTTCCACATTAATAAATTATAGGATAAATTATAAAAATTCTCTTGAGATTAAGTCGAAATTGTATTTAAATTTGATAATTTTTAAAATCTACAGTTATTTTTTTATATTTATTTTAATCCTATAATTTAATCCAAACCGTTAGATAGCCTGTTAATCCAAAATAAGACTTAAATGTCATGTAATATTTTTTTTTTGAAATGATCAAAATAACCTTCTAGGACGTGCAACTCACTGGTTCCCCACCATGCCGTATGCCAATGCGGACTGAAATACCCTTATGGGTATATATGCAAAAAAAAATTTATAAGGGTATATATGTAATTAATAATTTATGAGGATATACAAATAAATATTAATTTTGAAAGGATATTCATATAAATTTTGATATTTAGGAGGGTATACATGCAAAAATTTTTAATTTAATTTTTTCTATTGTATGTTATTTTAATGAGATAGAAAGAATTTAAACACATTAATTAATGTCATAGCAAGGGTGATTCAAGTACATTAATTTTTATCTATTGCTTCTTTGTTGGATATGATTTTTATTTTTATTTTTATATCATATTAATTTTTATTTCGTATATGATTTATCATGAATAGTTGCTTATTTTATGTCCAGGCTTATTAGAATGGAGCAACCGCTTTTCAAGTTGAAGATGAAATTTAGAGATTATTTTAAGAAGATTAAGAATTCTACAAGAATAAAATATTATTTTAAGAGATAAAAAAGCTGATTAGTTGATGTTGATCACTATTCTTATATAGATCTATATGATGATATAGTGCACATATTCAATTGAAGCTTGAAGAGACTATAAAGATTTGGTCTGTGGTTAGACATTTATCACCTCAGTCTTATATGATTCTAGATACAGATAATAAACTAATGAGTTTGTTTGAAGAATATAAAGATTTGATGGAGTGCTTCTTATTTGTCACAAAAGAGGCTAATGATATACAGTTTTCTCAATCAACACTAGGTAGCCAAGACCAAAGTAAATGTGAAGTAGCTGCAATAGGGGAGGTTCGAGTAGATGACTAAAGGGAGAACTAAAGATAGAATGAAATTGAGCATCCAGCTGGATTAGGGACTGATATCTCAACTATTGCTATTGAGAATAATGACAATAGATGAACAAAATCTTTAAACAAGTGAACCGTCTCTACTATAAACACCAACAAAGAAGCAATAGATAAAAATTAATGTACTTAAATCATCCTTACTATGACATTAATTAATATGTTTAAATTCTTTCCATCTCGTTAAAATAACATACAATAGAAAAAAATTAAATTAAAAATTTTTGCTTTTATATCCTCTTAAATATCAAAATTTGCATGAATACCCTTTCAAAATTAATATTTATTTGTATACCTTCGTAAATTGCTAATTGCATATATACCCTTATATATTTTTTTTGCATATATACCCATAAGGGTATTTCAGTCATTTAAATTTTAAACCATTAATTTTGTAACGGTGTTAGATGATGTGGGTATATATATATAAAATAAAAAAAAGAAGGATATACAGGCAAATCAAATATTTTATAAAGATATATATATAAATATTAATTTTAAAAAAATATTCATATAAATTTGAATGTTTAGAAAGATACACATCTAAAAATTTTAAAAATAAAATCTCCGGCCATCTTATGAATGGACCAAAGTCCAACAGCTAGCCAGAGAAAACTGACATGGCTGGACATATGGAAAGGTCAAAGGAACTGCTTAGAGGATGGAGTCATTTCCGAAAGTGCCTGCCATATTGTCTTCTCCGTTGGAGGGCACTAAAGCTTTTATATTAATAGGTAATTAAATCAGGTCTTTCTTCGGATCTTTGACATTAATATTGTAAATTGAGTACAACTATATATAGACCTTGGATATTGGCAGGTATATTTGGTGCTACTGCATACCTTCTAGTTAATAGATTATAAGATAAATTATAAAAATTCTCTTGAGGTTAAGTCCGAATTACATTTAAATCTGCTAATTTTTAAAACCTATGGTTATTATTTTTATATTTATTTTAATTTTATAATTTAATTTAAATCGTTAGGCAGTCTGTTACTCTAAAATAGGACTTGAGTGTCATGTTATAATTTTTTTTGGACTGATCAAAATAATTTTTTAGGACGTGCAACTCACTGGTTCCCCACCTTGCCGTATGCCAATGCGGACTGCGGCACAATCTTGCTCTCGTTGTGCTTGCCTACCACGAACATTGCCCGATCCACATCAGATGCCGCACAGGCGAAGAAGGATTGCCGAGGGCCCAACATGCAGGCCCCATGGCACCGCATTGCCGACATGAAGCCATAGACGAACACCTCCTCAGAAGCGACCCAAGTGCACGGGTACCGCCTGCCGATGACCACGAGCTCGGTCCCGATGGCAGTGCATTGATAGAAGAGAGGGAAGCCATGGTGGAGCCCCGAGATGGGCGGGAGCGAGGCCCACTTGAATGACCTTCTCCTTCCCAACCACCTTGATCGTGATGGCTTTTATGGTGCGGAGGTTGTGAGCTAGGTAGACCTTCACGAAGGTGCTATGGCCAAGAAAGCGATCAAGTTCGTAGCGGCCGCGGAGGACGGCACGGCACTCCGACAAAGCAGTGAGTGGGGACACCTCCTTCATTAGGAGGTATTGAGATATACCGACTGACTCTTGTATACCGACTTATCTTTGGATCCGACTCTACCGATCGATAACTCCAACGATGAATGTCGACAATGGCTGCCGACAATATCCGACTGAAGGTATGTCGGTCAAACAGACCCATGCTGTTCCTGACTGGCCAAGCGGTCGAGCCCAAATCACCGACTCACTGTCGGGAGTGGCAGCCGACGTCCGACTTTCACAAGACACTAGACCAGCCGACGGTGTCTTCGAATTATTATCCGACGTCCCGGCAATTGAACACCGACATATAGTCGGCCAGCCCATCCAAACGCCGTACGACCGCTATGGGCAGTTGTCTTGTCAAGGGCATGCGGCATGGCTGCCTGGGACGTTGTCCTGCCAAGGACATAGATGGATCCCAGTGACTCGACAGCCCGCGGCGATTTGACAGTCCGCGGTGATTTGACAACTCCTCAGTTGTCTCTACCATTAATGATGGGACCATAGCACATTCCACTATAAAAATGGGGTAAGGCAACAGTATTGGTAAGTTCTAAGTCCTAAATTTCGAGAAGCGCCCCTAAGCTCTTGAGCTCTCTCTCTCTCCCGCTGAGCCCCTGATTTTTCACTGTTGCCCAGTCTCCTCTCTGACTTGATCGTCGGAGGTCCCCGCCGGAGGCATCTCCGGTCTGTGAGGACTTTTCTTACAGGTGTGCGACACCGACGATCGGGCGACAGGGGGATTGGACGCAACAGATTTGGCGCGCCAGGTAGGGGTACTCGATAGAGGTAAGCCAGCGAGCTCCACAGGACTTGAAAAACCTCTCAAAATGACGAAAACCAGAGCTCAGTGATCGAGAGCTACCGGGTCGGTGAGGCACTCTTCCGTCGGAAAGAGGCCCCTCCTTCACCTTCTATGGTGGAGCCCAGCTCTCCACATCCGGTGGTAACTACGGAGGCGCAAATCGCGGCGATCGTGCGGCAAATGACCATTCTGACGGATGCGATCAAAAACCTCCAACAGCAACCGACTCAGTTGCCGAACCGCCGGTGGAACAACCGGCGTGCATCCTATACCATCCAGAAGCAGCCACCGACGCCCGCATCAGCTTCCGTCTCCTCCTCAAGAGCAACCGTCTCAGCACTCCCATTGAGAAGGGGTGAGACGGCCACGGCGCGACACCCACCGGTCTCGACGTCCTTCTCCTTCCAAGCTGGAGCGGACGAGGAAGGAGAAGTGGCCGCGGACACCGTCCGCCTCACTCTCAAGTTCGTCGGGAGGTTCGACCCTTGGGGCCTCACAACACCGACGGTTGGACGACTACGAACGTAAGTTCGAAAAAATCGACCGTCGGCTTGCCCAACTCCAGGCGGATGGTCAGAAGTCTTCAAGTGACGTCGACTTTCAGACCACCCAACCTCTCTCCCGATTTATCCTCAACGAGCCGATCTCTAGTCAGTTCAAGATGCCTCACGTGGAGCCTTACAACGGCTCCACCGACCCAGTTGACCATCTGGAGAGCTACAAGGCTCTTATGACAATTCAGGGGGCAACCGATACCCTCCTTTGCATCAGCTTCCCCGCCACGCTCCGTAAAGCTGCTCGGGCTTGGTACTCTGACCTCTGCTCAGGGAGTATCCATTCCTTGGACAGCTCGAGCATTCTTTCGTGGCTCATTTCAGCACCAGTCGGAAGCCGCCGCGAACCTTGGACTGTCTTTTCTCCCTCAAACAGGGAGAAAATGAGACACTCCGACACTTTGTGGCCCGATTCAATACGACCACACTTGAGGTCCGAGACCTCAACGAAGACATGACTATCTCGGCCATGAAGAGGGGACTAAGGGGATCCTGATTCATATATTCCTTGGACAAGACCCTCCTCCGGATGTTTGCTGAATTACTGGAGCGCGTGTACAAATACATGCGCGCGGACGAAGGAGCTTCCGACCGGCGTCTGACCGAAGGCACGGGCCAAAAGGAGAAGCGGAAGAAAAATCGGGCTGCTGCTGAACCCAGCAGCCCCTGACTGATAAACGGATCTCGCCCCGATGATGGAGCCCGAGATCGCCCCGACGTCGGAGTCTGAGACGACGCACCACAGATATGACTCCTACACCCCTCTCTCGCTCCTTGTGTGCAGATCCTGATGGAGATCGAAGGAGCGAAATATCTGCGACGGCCCCCGCCTCTGAAGGCAAAGGGCCTCGACCGGAGGAGATACTATCGATTTCATCGGGGCCACGGTCACACTACGAGCAATGCATCCAACTCAAGGATGAGATAGAGGCCCTCATACGATGAGGGTATCTCGAAAAGTACTGAAGGGATCCACCCGCTCGGCCCTTCCCGATCGACAACCCCAAACGACTGAAGAGGCAGCGAATAATCAGCCTACTGTCGGAGTCATCAACATGATCTCCAGATGACTGGATCGAGGAACGACTGCTGAAGGGGAGTCGGCGAAGAGGCCGCGTCAGGATGCTGTAATCATCTTCACAGATGAGGATGCTCGGAGACTCCAAACTCTCCATGACGACGCTATTGTTGTCTCGGCGACAATAGCGAACTATGATGTAAAAAGATTCTTATTGATAATAGAAGTTCGACTAATGTTTTATTTTACTCGATCTTTTTCCAAATGCGACTATCACCGACCGACTCAGAAGAGTCTCTACGCCCCTAGTGGGTTTCACCGGGAAAGCCATCGCGGTGGAAGGAGAAGTTACTCTTCCCGTGACAGCTGGGACCGAACCACGACAGAGCACCGTCCACATGACATTCACGTCGTCCAAGTACCCTCGCCTACAACGCCATACTTGGAAGATCCGGACTACACGCCCTTAGGGCGATAGTCTCAACATAGCACTTGCTGGTCCGATTTCCGACTAAAAATGAAGCCGAAAAAATGCGCGGGGATCAACAACTCGCCCGACAGTGCTTCCAAATCTCTACTCAAAGGATGAATTAAAAGACTCCTGACGGTTGACAAGCTGAACCAACGGAAAGAGGAGCGGGGTGAACCGGCTGAACAGATGATTTCCATCCTGATGATCAAGAATCCTGAACAAGTCGTCTGGGTCGGGTCGCAACTGTCCGACCCGAAGCAGCGGCAGCTGATAGGGCTGTTGAAAGCTAACGCTGACATATTCGCTTGGTCGACAGTGGATATGTCCGGCATACCTTCAGAAATAATGACTCACCGACTCAACATCGCCCCTGGCGCGAAGCCGGTGAGACAGAAGAAACGGGCTTTCGCCCTCGAAAGGCAGAAGGCCATCGACAAGGAAGTGGGCAAGCTACTCGAGCGGGCTTCATCAGAGAAACCACGTACCCCGATTGGCTCACAAATGTCATCATGGTGAAGAAAGCCAACGGAAAGTGGAGGATCTGTATTGACTACACCAACTTGAATCAGGCTTGCCCGAAGGATAGCTTTCCTTGTCGAAGATCGACCAACTGGTGGATGCGACGTCTTGTTATCGACTGCTCAGCTTCATGGATGCCTTCACCGGATATAACCAAATCCGGATGGCGCCGAGGATGAAGAGCATACGGCCTTCTTGACCGCCAAGGGCCTTTACTGCTATAGGGTGATGCCCTTCGGTCTGAAGAAAGTCGGAGCCACCTACTAACGCCTCGTCAATAAGGTCTTTAAAGATCAAATCGGTGCAATATGGAGGTGTACGTGGACGACATACTGGTGAAGAGTGCGCAAGCTTCGGATCACATCTAGGACTTGGAAGAAACCTTTCACACTCTTCGGTGACATCGGATGAAGCTAAATTCGACTAAGTGCGCCTTCGGGGTAGCTTCGGAGAAGTTCCTCGGGTTCCTCATTTTTCAGTGCGGAATCGAGGCCAACCCCGAGAAGAGAAAGGTGATTATCGACATGCGGCACTTGAATACTAAAAGAGAGGTGTAGCAGCTCAACGGAAGGATCATCGTGCGCAGCCGATTCATCTCTCGATCGGCTGAGAGGTGCCTTCCGTTCTTCAAAACCCTGAGGCAGACAAAGACTTCTTGTAGCCGAAGAAGTACTTGACTTCTCCGCCCCTGCTTGTGAAGTCAGAGGCCGAAGAAATATTGTACCTTTATCTGGCTACCGCCCTAGAGGTGTTAGTTCGGTACTCATCCGAGAGAACGAGAACCGAACCCACCAGCCCATATACTATACCAGTAAAGTTCTCCGCAGGGCCGAAACTCGGTACTCAAGGGCGGAGGAGATGATATTTGCCCTGGTCGTATCCGCGCAGCGACTCCGTCCGTATTTTCAGGCACACGCTATCGTGGTTCTCACAGACCAGCCCCTGAGGGCGATCCTCCATCGCCCCGACACATCGGGATGACTGACGAAATGGGTGGTGAGGCTAAGCGAGTTTGACATCCAGTATCGATCATGACCTGCTTTGAAAGCCCAAGTCCTGGCTGACTTTATTGCGGAATACCCGACAGCCAACCAAATGTCGGAAGATGGGAGCTCCAAAGAAGCTGCGACTCCTGAATTTGACCCTGGGTCAATCTGGGTGTTACACATAGATGGAGCTTCCAATGCCCAAGGGAGTGGGGCCGGGTTCCTGCTCACCAACTCGGAGGGAGTGGTTACGAGTACGCCCTTCGATTCAACTTCAAAGCTTCCAATAATCAAGCCGAGTATGAAGCGCTCCTCGCTGGCTTGAGAGTGGTGAAGGAGCTCGGGATCGACAGCCTCAGAGTCTTCTCCAACTCCCAGCTGATTGTGGGGCAAGTCAAAGGCGAATTCGAAGCGCGGGACCCAACCATGGCGAAATATTTTCAGAAGGTGAGAGATATCGTGGCACACCTTGAGTATTTCGAGATCTCCTACATTCTCAGGTCGGAGAATGCTCGGGCCGATGCACTCTCCAGGCTTGCAACATCTGCCTACGGCACTCTGGGCCGGACACTTATGGAGAGTCTCGAGCAACCGAGTATCGACAGGGCTGAGGAGGTACTACAACTGACGATCGAGCCAAGCTGGATGGATCCGATCGTTCAGTATCTGACAGACGGAACCAGCCTCAAAAATCTTGCGGAAGCCAAGCGACTTCGGTGGTCGGCCTCCCAATATGTGATGATGGACGGACGACTCTACAAAAGGTCGTTCTCCCTTCCCTTGTTACGATGCCTGGGATCGATAGATGCAGACTATGTGCTCAGGGAGGTACATGAAGGATCTGCGGGAGTCACTTGGGGGGCAAATCTTTGGCATATAAAGTCCTACGGCAAGGTTACTACTGGCCCACCATGAAGAAAGATGCGGCTGACTTGGTTCGGAGGTGCGAGCCATGCCAGAAGTATGCTAACTTACAACACCGGCCCGCCAACCAACTGACTGCCATCGTCCCCCATGGCCCTTCGCCCAATGGGGGATCACATACTCGGTCCTTTCCCTCCGGCGTCTGACCAGAGAAAATTCATAGTTGTCGCCATCGACTACTTCACCAAGTGGGTGGAGGCCGAACCTCTGGCGCAAATCACCGAGCGTAAGATAGAAGACTTTATCCAGAAGTCCATCTTCTTTAGGTTCGGACTGCCGCACATCATCATCACTGACAATGGGCGACAGTTCGACAATAATGATTTCAGGAAGTTTTGTGCGAGATTTCATATCACGCACAGGCTGACCTCGGTCGGCCATCCACAGTCCAACGGAAAGTCGAAGTGACCAACCAAACCATTTTGCATGGGTTGAAAACTCGACTGAACGAAGCCAGAGGCCTCTGGGTCGAAGAATTGCATTCGACCTGTGGGCATACCGGACGACACCCGGGCCCCAACCGGGAATCTCTTTTCAACCTGGCCTATGGGACGGAGGCAATGATCCCACTAGAGATCGGGCTACCATCGACTAGAGTTGAGCAATACTGTGAATCGGACAACTCCGAGTGTTGGAGAGCTGACTTGGACCTCCTGCCCGAGCTCTGACACAAGGCTCAACTCCGCATGGCTTTTTATCGACAAAGAGTGGCCCGATACTACAACGCTAAAGTTAGGCCAAAATCTTTCAGACCGGAGACCTAGTTTTGAGGAAGACGGAAGTCTCGAAGCCTCAGGATCAAGAAAAACTATCCCCAAACTGGAAGGACCCTACAAGATTGCAGACACCTGCAGCCGGGTGCCTACCGACTTGAAACCCTGGAAGGGACAGCCATTCCCCGGACTTGGAATACTGACAACTTGAAATTGTACTACCAATGAATTCTGTATGCCCTTCTTGTTCGGAATACAATACAATTTCAAAACTCCAGAGTCTACAAAGTTTGGCTCCTCGTCGAAGGTCGGCCCGTGCCAGAAATATGGGCCTCGATGTCTTGACTTGATCCCAACATCTCGTTGGGAATCTACGACTTTACGCCGAATCTACAGCTCGATTGTCGAACCAACAGCCTTCGTCTCTAAAGACAAAGGGCTTCGACCAACACGGCTGGCTAACTTGCCGACTTAGCTTCGACTAAGAAGGGCAAAACGTCAAGACAACCGCGACATACCTGCCCGACCAAGGTCCGGCAACGGGTATTCGACTTGCGACGAACCAACTTTGTTACGACCAGTCGAAGGATATTCGGCTTGCCATCGTTTATCATGCACCACGACATGCCCGCCGATCGAGATCCGGACAACGGGTATTCGACTTACGACGAACCGACTTGGTTACGATCGATCGAAGGATATTCGGCTTGCCACTGTTTATCATGCACCACGACGTACCCGCCCGATCGAGGTCCGGACAATGGATATTCGACTTACGAAGCACCGACTTGGTTACGATCGATCGAAGGATATTTGACTTACCACCGTTTATCATACGTCCCGACGTGCATGTCCGATCAAGGGTTGGACAATGGATATTCAACTTGTCATTGTTATTCTGTCCGAATACGTCGGACACCACCTGATTATCAGACTCTACGGAATGATTGTACCGATGAGCTACGTTTAGTAATTGATCGACACTCGGCCTAACGTTCATGCCTGACCTACGTCCGGGCGGTGGACACTCGACCTACAATCAGTGCGGCACTCGACCATCGGATCCTATGCTATCTGTATGACGATCGGGATGCCGGCCTACGATCGGGGCTCGCGCTGCCTTTGGCATGGCGCGCGCTACTGACCGCTTTGATCGGCTACGCTACACCCTACCGAACGTCCTAACGAGGTGTGTCAGAGCTACGACCTATACACTCGAGGATGGCTCGGCAAGTTAAACACCTTGAACCGCATGCAAGAAAAGTGTGAAAAGTCTTTAATTTTGTTAAGTTGAAATGACTTATAAAATTGGACCGAAGCCGGCTACAAAATTAGGACGAAGCTCCATTGCAAACATCAAAGACAAAATGGAAATAAAAAAAAAATACAAAGATAATGGAGCGGACGCTTTGACTATTCGTCGGAGTTGACTTCTTGCATTGGATACTGTTCGGGAGCAACCGGCGTGCCCACTCGGGTCAGGGAGGGACCGGGGGTTGGAGCTGCCTCATCCTCGGCAACTCGTTCCGTCGGCAGTGGGTCGGCCTCCTCCTCTACGGCTTGGTCCTCCGACCCTGGAGGGACGATGCTGCGCAAGTCAAGCTCTGGGTGCAGACTCTGAATTGCATCCCGGGCATCCTCGTACCCCACCCGATAGGAGGCGAAGCCGCTCTCCAGGAGCTCCTCCCGGTACTCATCCGAGCCATGAAAGTCCTCCACCGCCTGACTCAGCACCTCCTTGGCCGACTCCGCCTCCGCCTTCGCTATGTCGGCGTCGGCTTGGGTGGAGGACAAGTTCTTCTCGGCCTTGGAAAGGTTCTCCAAGCTAACACAAAGCTGTTCGCACTCAACCTCGAGCTCCCTGACGCAGCCATCCCGCTCGCGCCGTAGTCGGTGAATGGAGCGGGTCTTGCGCCGAACTTGCTCGCGAGTCGACTGAAGCTCGATTTTCGAGGTGGCTAGGCCGTTGGTGAGTCAGAAGATCTCCTCTTCGAGCCTAGCCTCACGATCGACTGACAACTTCAGCTGATCGACCAACGTGGCCTTCTCAGCTTCGACAGCCTCGACCCTATTCTTCCAGGCCGTCCGGACATCGCCGAACTTTCGATACCCAGCCTCCAGCTCGGACATATTGTAGATCAGCTGCAAGTAACAGGCCGGTCGTCAGCAAAATGAAATGATAAAAAATAATGATGATGAGGAAAGGAGAGGAGCTCACTTGGATCATAGTCGGGTAAAAGGAAGAAAGCATGTCGGTCACCCGCCGACTCTTCATGATCTCCCGGTCGGCTGGGAGGATGGTCGCCTGACACAACACCCTGGCCAAATTGTGGTTGGCCAGGGCCGACGCTCCTTCGGGTAGCTGAACGTCGGATGATGCGGCGTGGCCCGCCGACCTTGTGTCGTCGCTCGGCGCCATCAGAGCCTTCCCTCGTTCGGCCACCCAGGCCCAGAAATCAGAGAGTGATCGGAAGCTCGAGCTCGATTGGGTCCCTCCCGAGGCCGCGACGGCCGCCGCCGCAGGTTGTTCGGGCTCACGTGCTTCGGCCCGAACCTCTCCCATAGGTGGGGGAGCCGACGCTCCTTCGGTTGCCCCCTCAGTCGTCCCTTCCTCGGATGGTGCTTCGGGTGGCACCACCGGCGCCGACAGTGCGATAACCGGCTCATAGCCTGACGCACGTTCGATGTCGGGCTACGCTGCCGCCGTCGCAATGTCGGTCGGCGATGCTACTGAGGCCTCTTGGGAGGCCACGAAGGTTCGGCTCGGGCACCGGTCTCTTCCTCGCCGCATGTTGCCGAATGTCGGCGTCGGTCAGCCTCACTCTCGACGGCATCCCTGCAATTTCAATAAAGGGTCAGCACAAGTCCAAAAGCAAATAAAAAGGACAAAGGAACGACCGACAGATCGAATCGTACCTAGACGGGGAACCAAACTCAGGCCGGCATCGTACAGAGCTTGCTCGGTGACGAGCTCCCTCTGCTTCGGCACCGACACATCCTTCAGTCGGTGAAAATCTTCTTGGTCTCCAGCCTCCACCCGACTGTTTTCGTTCGGCTGAGTCTGAGGATCGCCCCAGTGGAAAGGAAACCCCCAAGGTAGTGAAGAGGAAGCAAAGAAAAATTAGTTCTTCCACCCATGGATTGACGAGGGAAGACCGATGATGAACGAAAGACCCTTCCGGAGATTGAAGAACCACCACCCTTGGACTTTCGGGTGGGGTCGGAGGACGAAGAATATCTGGAAGAGAGAAATACGAGGAAAGGTTGGCAAAAGCCGACACAACAGAGCAAAACTGATTATCAGCCGAACTGAGTTCGGTGCTAGTTGCACCGGACAAAGCCTGTAGTAATCCAAGACGTTCCGGACGAACTTCGGAATTAGAAAATGAAGACCTGTCCAAAGGTCCTCGACATAGAAGGCCACCTGGCCTGGAGGCGGGTTGTTAACCCGACCCTCAGCCCCAGGGGTGAAGAGCTCGAACTGCTTCGGGATACTGTACTGCTCCCTGAGCCGTTCGACATTTACCCCGAAAGTGAAGAAACCTCCACCTCCGGGGTCGACCGGGAGTTGTCAGTCGGGTTCCCCGACTGACTCCCTCGAGGAGAGGTTCTAGCCATAACGTTAGTCCCAGAAGGAGAACAAAAAGAAAATGGCAAAGGAGGAAGGGTGCAAGAAGACAAGAGCAGGCAAAACTTCGAGAAGAGCTTTAGAAGGGAGAGCACGAAGACAACTACCTGGAACTAAGGGACAATTCGACAAGGCCTCAGCGCCAGGAATGGATTTACAGCAAAAAGTGAAGTTTTGGATGTAAGTGGCCGCCTATATATAAGGCCCTTCAACGGTCGAGATGAAAGCATGCCGAACGAGGGCTTTTCGGATGCCGATACGTGGCAGTGCCTAGGTCCTTCCTCAGTCCGATGGTTCGACGCACCTGCCCCCAGATCGAGCCACGTCGCCTCCATCCGCGTGAACAGTTCTGGCCCAATAGCCCCCTGATACGTGGCGGAAAAGCCGCATCTCGGGATTCATTAACCGACGGTGGTTCATGTTCCAAGGAGACGGCGGTTCATGTTCTCAAGGAGACGGCAGTTCACGTTCCCAATGAGATGTCTGATACTGTATCGTTCATTGGTACGGTCGCTAGAGTTGGAGCATGACATGATGGGTAACCACTCCTTTCGCCCGAAGCCGTCGTCCATGTGGAAACGCTGGCCAACATGACATCCGACTCAGGAGTGGGGGGGCAACTGTTGGGATATACCGACCGATCCTTGTACGCCGACTTACCCTTGGACCCGACTCTACCGACCGACGACTCCGATGATGGATGCCGATAATGTCCGGCTGAAGGTATGTCGGCCGAACAGACCCATACTATTTCTGGCCGACTAAGCGGCCGAGCCCAAATCACTGACTCACTGTCGGAGGTAGCAGCCGACGTCCGACTTTCACAAGGCACCAGACCAGCCGACGGTGTCTCCGGGTCATCACCCGACGTCCCAACAGCTGAACACCGACATATAGTCGGCTAGCCCACCCAAATACCGTACGACCGCTATGGGCAGTTATCCTGTCAAGGGCATGCGGCATGACCGTCCTGGGACGTTGTCCTGCCAAGGACATAGATGGATCCCAGTGACTCGATAGTCCGCGGTGATTTGACAGCCCGCGGCGATTTGACAACTCCTCAGTTATCTGCACCATTAATGATGGGATCATACCACATTCCACTATAAAAATAGGATAAGGCAACAGTATTGGTAAGTTCTAAGTCCTAAATTTCGAGAAGCACCCCTAAGCTCTTGAGCTCTCTCTCTCCTGTTGAGCCCCTGATTTTCTACTGTTGTCTAGTCTCCTCTCTGACTTGACCGTCGGAGGGTCTCCGTCGGAGACATCTCCAATCTGTGAGAATTTTTTTTGCAGATACGCGATACCGATGATCGAACGATGGAGAGATTGATCGTAACAGAAGATCATCATCCGTCCACTAGCCATCGTCGCTCGGATCGAGCCCACGCCAAGCCCGCCCGCCACCAAGAACCATGCCTCCCTCGCATCGTTGTACCACTTCACCCTCTTCGATGCCTCCATCATTGCTTGGGCCCCGCTCTCGCCCATCCCTGGGCTCTACCACAGCCTCCTGTCCGACACAGTCCTCCCACTCCTGCTCCAAGATCTACTTCGCCGTGGAGCTCATCTGTGGTGGCGAGCTGTTCGCCCGTATCGCTCACGCCAGCCGTCTCAAGGAGGACACTGCCCACCACTACTTCCCCTAGCTCATCTCCGCCGTTGACTTCTGCCATAGCTGTGGCATCTCAAGCCCAATAACCTCTCCCTCGATGAGCAAGGCAATCTCAAAATAGCTTATTTCAGGCTTAGCACCTTCATCAACCATGCGTGGTCGGATGGCCTTTTCCGCACGCCTTGCGGCATGCCAGCATATGTTGCCTCTGAGGTATTCGGCAGAAAGAGGTCCCGCTGGCTCCAGTGGTGGTGGAGCAAAAGCGGGGGAAGAAAGAAGGGGAGGAGCCGGAGCGGCCGAATGCTTTCCATTTGATATCTTTATCACAAGGGTTCGACCTCTTGCCATTGTTTGTAGATGGAGGAATCGGATAGATTCTTTCACTATTTTATAAAGGATGGCAATTTGGTCATTTCACTATAAGAAAATGATTTTTTATGATGATATTTTTTGTGATGGAATCTTTCCGTCGCAAATAAAATTATTTTTAAAAAAATATTTAGGAAGATTTCATTATTTCGTCTCAATAAAGAATATTAGCGATGAAAAATAAAGTTTCATCGTAAATAAATATTTATTTTCGATGATTTTTTCATTGTAAATAATAAAATATTATTTAAATTTTAATATCCAAATATTAGGGATGAAAATATTTTTATCGTAAATAATTCAATTTTTACGACGAAAAATACTTTTCCATTGCAAATAACCTTTATTTACGACTAAAAATTTTCATCACTAATATTTAAAGAGAAATAAAAAATTTAAAATATCAATATTATAGATTATTTATGATGTAAATTTTTGTCATAAATAATTTAATTATTTACGATGAAAATACTATTTGTGTTGCAAATAAAGCCTTATTAACGATGAAACTTTTCATCGTTAATATTTAAAAAAAGTTAAAAAATTAAAAATTAAAAATTAAAAATTATCTGCGACGAAATGAAATACATCGTATAATATAAATATTTATGATAGAAAATAATTTTTTCATCGCCAAACATTGATCATTTACGATAAAAATTTTCATCGCAAATATGTGAAAAATAAAAAAATTAAAAATTCAAAAGGTAAGCTATTTGCGACTAATAAAAACATCATGTCGTCAATAATTGTTATTTATGATAAACTATTTCATTGTAAATAATTAAAAAAATTAAAAATTTAAAAATTATAGAATATTTACGACAAAAATTTTACATCGTAAATAATCAACTATTTACGATGAAAATTTTATTTTTTATCGAAAAATCACTGTTTATTTACGTGAATATTTTTCATCGCTAATATATGAAAAATAAAAAAATTTTAATTTTCAAAAATGACAGTATTAGGGACGTAAAATTTTTTATCGTAAATCGTTAAGCGCATTTGTGATGGAAGAAAGTTTTTTCGTTGCTAATAAATCTGTTTTAAAATTTTAAAAATAAAAGATAATTTAGATGAAAATTTTTCATCGTAAATAATCCACTATTTACGATGCTAAATCGAATAATCATCCAAAATTATTGTTTATTTATGACGTATACCTTTCGTGTTCAATATTTGAAAAATTAAAAAATTTTAAATTTTAAAAATTAGACTATTAGCGGCGGAATAAAAGATTTCCATCGCTAATGGCTTTTTTAATGATGAAAAATTTTATCGCTAATATCTTAAAAATTTTAAAAATTTAAAAAAAATTATTGAAGGATGTTTAGATATGTTATAGTAATTTTTTTTATATTTATAAAAATAAATATTAGATAATTTTTAAAAAATAATATGTGCACAACAAAAGTATGTAGAATATTAAATGAATATGTAGTAATATAAAAAAAATAAAATAAAAAATATTAATTTTTTTATATTTTTAATAAAACTTAATTGATTCAATTTAGGATCTATTTAAATGGTTGGATCTAAAATATTATATAACTCAAAAATCAGTCCTAGACAATGGTAAAATAGACCAAGCTCAGCTTATAATTTGTATATTGGTGGTTGGCTCATGCATCTCATAGAATTTTAGACCTACTATCTAAACAAATACTTAATTGGATTCAAAGTTGAAGCCACAAGCACATGCCGGTCACTTCAAGGCCTAGATGGGATCATCCAACCCACATGCATCCGATTATACACAATTTAAAATAC
The DNA here is from genome assembly GCF_000442705.2 of Elaeis guineensis. NCBI lineage: Eukaryota > Viridiplantae > Streptophyta > Magnoliopsida > Arecales > Arecaceae > Elaeis > Elaeis guineensis. Next base: position 150,365,039 of record NC_025993.2, read on the forward strand.
TAGAGATCTAATCAAAACTTTAACCTGAAAAATCTCAAACTGATGATCTGGTTCCTTGTCTAATTCATGGTTTCGAAGTCTAGAAAAATACCTACATTAAGCATAAATAACAGAACAAGCAGCCAAGCTAAACAACACTATCCCTGATAAGATTTTAGTTAATAGTAGGCGTGACCGATTAAGGTGGAGCTATGTTATGGAAGATGGCAGCATCATTACTCTAGAAGGACAATAACGTCTAAATTACCTTCTGCTGCTGACGTTCTTGAACAGCAAGGCTGGATACTGGAAAAAGAGTTTTACATTTATAATTGCTTTATTCTATCCATCTTCATCTTATTATAATGTAAAATTTGGAGATCTCAAGCTGTATGCTTTAATATTATTCTTTAAATATTTAAATATCCTCGTATCTGTCGATCATTAGAATCTTTTGAAATTATCACAATATTTTTAAAAAAAAAATTAACATAAATTTTTTAAAAAAATATTTTTTTCAGTAATTATTAGCGACGAAAAAGATTTTCACCGCTAATAATGTAATTAACGATGAAAATTATCGTCGTAAATAACTTTTTTGTTGGAAAAATTTTTTTATCAAAAAATATTTTGATGGAAACTATTAGCGATGGAAAGTTTCGTCGTTAAAAATTTATTGGCGACGATACCTATGATTTCGTCGCAAATAATATTTTTGGGGGAGAAATAATTTTTTCAGTGAAAAATTTTTTTTGGTGGAAACTATTAGCAATGAAAAAGTTACGTTGTCAATAACATTATTAGCGATAAAAAAAAATTTTCATCATAAATTATTTTTTTATTTAAATTATTAGCGATAAAAATTTTTATTGGCGATAAAAATTTTCATCGCTAATACATCGCCTCTCGTCAAGTCCCATCTGAAATCTATTTTCTTCCCCGATGCCCCCCCATATGCTTTCGCGCGCTCCACGCCCCCCGCATCCCCCTCTCTGCTCTTCCCCTCTCCTGACCGTCGAGTTCGCTGCCGTCGCCATCCTCGGTTGCTGTCACCGTCGCAGTCGCGTCCACTGATAAGGTAAGCTTTCTTTTTTTTTTTGGGGGGGTTCTCGGGCCACCGATGGGCCATCAAGGATGGGGGAGACATCGGTGGGGATGGGCCGGGCCGACGGGGATGGGGCCGGTCCGGCGGTGCCTGCATCCGCCATCGGTAATCCATCTTTATTTTTTTTTTGTTCTTTTGTCGGGCGACCGGGCCGGCATGGATGGTGCCGGGGCCTAATCGGGTTGGTGTGGACAGGTGGGCCAGGTCGGGCCTGGTCGGGCTGGAGTGGATGGGGCTGGGACCGCGGGCATGGGGACGGGGACGGTGGGCACGGGGATTGGGACAGGGACGGGGATGGGTGGGCCGGGTCGGACAGGGTCAGGTCGGCGGAGATGAGGCTGGGGCGGTTCGCGGGGACAGGGCTGTTGGAGCACGATCCCGACTCCTCCCACGGACCTTGGGTGCAGCGAACCGGCAACAAACAAATCTGGAGACTTCTGGACTCGATCGAAGGCCCTTGACGAAATCAGCCTGGTTGCTATCTTCTTCGTCAGCCTTTCGTTCCAGATGAAGAATGCCTCTAAGATCACCTCTAAAAAATCCAAGATCTGATACCCAACCAGATCAGCCTGGACCAAGGTCTTTCAATTCATAGATCTTGAATCGGGCTTTCTAGATAGGGAAGAAGGTAGATGGAGATAGACCTTGCAGATCTGTCCTGCTGCAGCCTTTCTGTAGATCTGTTGATGGAGATCTCACCCGTGCCTCAAACAACCTCAGATCAACTCCAGATCTGAGAGAAACTTGTACCAACCTCTTCGCAAGAGATTCAGTCCTGGACTGATGTTTGGGTGGCTGCAAGAGAGGGAGAAGGGAGAGAGTTGGTGGCACAAAGGGGGGGCTAGCGCCTCCCTTGCTTTTCTTTCCTTTTTGGGACCTGGCGGCAAGAAACCCTAGGGTTTCTTGCTCCTGGGGCATGGAGAATAGCTGGAGAGAGAGGGAGAAGAGAGAGAGAGACTTGGAGAAAGAGTCTTGTATTCCTTTGCTTTTTCAAACCTATACAGTACATGTATATATATAAACATAGGGTCAAGTGACCCAAACCCAAAACTCCCTTGACCAACTCTATGTGAGATTAGGTTAACCCAAGCCCATGTACACTCATGACTCGACCTAATTTCACCTATCCTGGGCCCAGACCTGGCCCATAAAGAGTTGGTCCCTTGAGGCCCACATAACCTAGACCTCAAGAACCTGAAAGGCCCACAGCCTTTCAACCTAGGCCAACTAGCCCTAGAGCCTCCATGAAGCCCTCATGAATGATGGACCTTGGTCTTAGCCTTGGTCCCTTGGGCCTTGGGCCAACTAGCCTTAGAGCCTCCATGAAGCCCTCATGAATGATGGACCTTGGCCTTAGCCTTGGTCCCCTGGGCTTTGGGCACACCACTTGGATCAAACAATCTCCACCTTGGTGTCCCAAGGCCTCAACCAGCTTCACTCTGTCCATCAGCTGCATCAGCTCAACACATCTCTGAAAGCTGTCTCGTGGAAGTACCTTCGTAAGTGCAGCAGCTGGATTCTCCTTGGTGTGTACCTTTATTAGCTCACCTTGCCATCCTCCACAAGCTCCCTAATCGATGATACCGAATGTCGATGTGCTTTGTCCTTGCATGATAGACTGAGTTCTGTGCTAATAGAAGTATACTTTAGCTGTCACAGTGCACTCTAATGGCCTCCTGAGTAAGGCCCATCTCCATCAACAAATCCTTCAGCCAAATTGCCTCCTTAGCTGCTTCTGTTAGCTTGATGTGCTCCGCCTCTGTAGTGGATAGGACCGTGATAGGCTGCAGACTCGATCTTCAAGAAATAGGACCTCCATACAGGCTAAAGATGAAGCCTGTCGTAGACCTCTGGGTATCCACATCTCCATCGAAGTCTGCATCTACATAACCGTCAATCAGCCCCTGAGCCTCCCTGGACATGTCAGAGTATCCCACTGCACCTCCTCGCTGTCCGTAGCAGATGACAACTCCAACTGAACTCGCCAGGTATCTGAATATCCACTTCAGAGCTCTCCAGTGCTCCCTGTCAGGCTGCGCCATGAACCTGCTAACCTGACTCACTGCATGAGCGATGTCTGGCCTGCAACAGACCATCGCATACATCAAGCTTCCAACTCCTGAAGCATAAGGAATGTCTCCATCTCCTGAGCCTCCACCTCAGTCTGTGGTGCCATGGTCTTCGAGAGTCTGAAGTGACCGACAAGTGACAGTGATACGATCAAGATGCTGTTGTTAAGACACCGTAATTATCAATCAAATTCTGACTTCAATAAAAATTAAAAATATGTAGAAAGTAGTGAGTCGGATCGAATCCATAAAGAAAGCAGGATTTTGATTTGAAATCTTTGATTTTACAAAAAAAAATAAAATTTTAGAGAAAGCAATTTAAGTCGGAAATAAAAATTAAAAGTACAAAAAATAAATCGGATACTAAGATCTACTAACTAGATCCTAGCATCTACTTGCAATAAAAATAAATAATAAAAATTTAAAAAGTATAAAAATAAATTGGTACTAAGATCTACTAATTAGATCCTAGCATCTACGTGCAAAAAAATAAAAGACAGAAATTTAAAGTGCAAGAAAATAAATTTTGCATTAATTGAAGTTAAAATTTAAGTACAAAGAATTTAAAAGGAATAATAAAATAAAATAAAAATAAAACTGTAACAAGGATCTGAAGTTGATCAGCCAAGCCTCGTCGGAAAGATGGTTGATGACCTCTCCGTCTTCCGTCATACTCCGTAGAGCGAACCGGCTTTTCTTTAGATCCCTAAAGCTATTTTATTTTATTTTTTTTTTTTTTCTACACTCTCTACTCAATTTTTCTGCTCCCAAAGTTATTCCCGGACCTCCTATTTATAGATGAATTTTTCATGATTTTTTGGTAGGAAAAGGAGTCCTAAAACCCTTAGAAATCGTATAAATCTTCTTAGGAATATTTCTGACCGTTGAATCAACTTCGGACCGCCGAGATCTGCTTAAAAATCAGAGTTATAATTCTTATCAGGGTCGGATCAAATGTCAGCCGTCCGATCTGGGTTCTGATGACGTTTTGGCCATCGGATCACGCAAAAGAGTCCTTAACACACTCGACAGCGATAACAGTCGTTGGATCACGTGATGGATTGCTTCTGGGCCGTCGGATCACGCAAAAGAGTCCTATTCAAAGTCGGCATCGAGTTTGAACCATCGGATCTGGGTCGGATTGAATCTCAGTCGTTGGATCACGTCCAAGATCTTATTCTCGCTATGAACCACGCCTGTGGACCGCGTAACTATTCCTATGGACTGCGCCCTGGCTCTGTGGACCGCCCGACCGGTCCACCGTACACCGGAGGCTATTTTTTTATTTTTTAAAGGGTATTTTAGCTCCATTTTTGTTCTAATTTTCTTCTAAAAAATTAGAAAAAATATGCATTAAATTTCTCAAAAATTTCTCTTCATTTTGGTGCTTAAATTATTCAATTAAATTAACATCTATTTTTTATAAATATATCTAATTTCATATTTTTTTGAAAATTATTTTATTTTTTAGAAAAATTCAATAAATTCATGAAATTAGGATTTTTAAGAAGATGTTAGCATCATAAACTACCAAAAATACCTCTAATAAATACAAAAATATACTACTTATCACACTCCCCAACTTGAACTTTGCTCGTCCTCGAGTAAAGAAAGAATTTAGAATTAAGTACCGTTTAACTTAAAGTTTTGAATTTCACCAAATAATTTTCAAAAGACCATTGATATTCAGTAGAGTGTTAATGAGATATATCATTGGGGTATTAATACTAGTCAATATGAGAGTTAAACTAAGAATACTAAATTTTTTCTGAACTTTTCCAAATTATCTCTACCTTTATCTCCAAATTATTAACTTTCATATGGACAAGTATATTGTTACTTCTGTCCTTCATTTATTGATTATTTTTTTTAATTATTTTTTTTAACATTGTACCGTTATTGAGTATCTTAACTCCTTAAGCTTTCTGTTTGATCCATGTAGCGAGTTTTCAGTCAATCACTCCCAAACCAGATGGCTTTAGGGCACTAGGTATAAAATACCCCTCGAATCTACTTGCTCGAATCAAACAGGCTACGAGTTAAAACTAGCTTTACAACAAAGCTTCTTTGCCCTTCATACCTTTTGACGCGAAACTCAATGCTTGCTTAGGCAAAGAGGCCCGGTTACTCAACATGAAGTACTAGGAAAGTTTTTTTTTTAAAAAAAATATATGAAGAAACATATAGTTACTCTACACAAATCCATAGAAAGTAAACTCTTCTTTGATGCTGGTAAAAAAAATTTAGAAATGCTCAAAGAAAATTGTTTAAGTTCTAAACTTAACTCTTTATTAAGTTTTCTTAATACTTGATCCCTCAATATCTCACAAACTCTCTAATCTGTACATCAATTTTTTTAAAAATACTTGGTTTAACTCAATTCTTAAGTATAATCAGATGCTTAAATACTAAATACTAACTTACTTGAGGACTTTAAAAATTTAAACATTTTTATTATCCCCCCAACTTAATCGACATTGTCCTCAATGGGGTAGGAAAAATGAACGGTGCATGTAAAGAGAAAGAAAAGGAGAGATATCACCTGATCCATAAGTCTTTTCAAAACTGATTCTCTCCCCAACTTAGCCAATATTATTTTCAGATCTCTACAAAAGACACAAAGCAAGACTCGATTATCCTAAATAAAATACAAAAGAAAGCAAAGGCAAAAGCAGAAATTGAAAACTGGGTTGCCTCCCAGGAAGCGCTAAGTTTATCGTCTTCAGTCAGACCATATGAAGATTCTCTCACCTATCCCGTGTCGAATATTGGATTGACAAATTCTAATGATTTTGGATTGCCAATCTCAGAAAGATGGCTATAATAAATTTTGTAGTTTGTTGCCAATCTTAAGAAAGTATTTCACATCTCTATTTTTAATTTTAGAAAGATAATTCACAAACCCATTCACAAATCCTTGTTTGTTGAGAATTTCTCCTATTTGTTCTTCTAAAATGCTCATGAATTGAGTTTTTGGGTTAGGAGTTAAGTTTGAAGTAATGGGTGCTGAAAGGGTGTCTTTTGATTTTAAACATATGTACTCAGATGTGACCGAGGGTAATTTCAATTCTGGAGGAGGTAATTTTAAAGTGGAAGAACCGGCTTCTGGGGCTGAAGGAATGAAACTTTTGATAAATATAGCTTGGGTAACTCATCCACTCTCTTCTTTTCTTCACTTAGATCAGCATCAGTACTAAGCTCAAGTTCTTCTATTGGGTTAGCTTCAGTACTAACCTTTTCTTCTAAATTCATATTTTGGCTAGCATCAATACTAGCCTCACTCACCTGGTCTTGGTATAGGTCATTAAGAATCTTTTCACTTTTAAGCTCAGAAATTGCATTGTCACTTTCAAATTGGAGATTCTTAGGTGGGACATTGGATTGATGACTTGGTCCAGGTAGTTGGTGGATGGGTGGGTAATTTTCAAAATTCGGTATTGGTTCATTTGGCAATTGACCTAGTTCTCTCCTCATGGTAGATTCAGTTAATTGATCTATTTGTGCTTCTAGCCTAGCGAGGGATTGCTGTTGGGTCATGATCATTTGTTGAAGTTGGTTCAATCTATCATCGGCTAGATTGGTTTGTTGAGGAGGTGGGTATAACGGCTGATTGTAATAGGATGGCTGGATAGGTTGACTAGGCTGACCACTATTATAGGCATAGTTTTGGTATTGAGGCCTACTCTGAAAGTTTTGCAAAGAAAAAATTTGGGTTTGAGTCTGAGTCTGTTGGGATCTCCAAGAAAAATTATGATGGTTCCTCCAATCTTAGTTATATATATTTAAGAATGGGTCATTGATAGGATTGGAGTAACCTTGAGCAGTTTGAACTTGTTCTTGAATGAAAGGTGAAAACTGTGCAGTCGTGGGTCATTCGCTCACATGATGGGCCAGACTAGTACAGATAGAACAAATCTCCTGATAATTAGGTGGTGGTGTGTATTGTGCAGGAGATTGTTGACCTAATGCTAGGAACTGATCAAATTTCTGGGCAAGAAGGTCGACTTTATCTAATCTTTGGGCTATTAGGTTCAGATCGGCCTTAGGACTAGAGTCTGAATATTTGATCTCAAAGAATGATGGAAATATTGATGGATTATAGGTGGAAGAAATAAAATATTCTTTCATCTGCCTAGGTGGTTCTTAGAATTTCTAGCCATTTGATTATCATGTTTAGCATGGATCAATCGTTCAATTTCAGAATTAGGTTCAACTAGGTCAGAAAAAATTATACCGTGCATGTATTAGTGCAAACCCTATTATGTGTGTTGTTGAGAATTTTTTTTTTTTTTAAGAAGAAGGAGGAGAAAAAGAAGAGAAAAGAAAGAAAGAGAAATATTTTAAAGGTGAGATCCTCAAGAAAAATCTTAGACCTAAAGACGTAAGATGAGAAGAATTAGTTGTGGTTAAGTGTTAATTGCAATCAAGTTAGCTAATAGTTAAACCTAGACACCTACGGGTTTCTTAGACCTATCAGTTTGATGTAGAGTGGCTTAGTCTAGATACAAATTGGGTTTGTTCTCATTTTTTCAACTAGCCAGTTAAGAGGTGAGATCGTGGGGGTCCCTCCGTTGCTTGCCTTAGACATCAATTGAATTGGCCAGATAAGCTAACGGAATCAATTAAATAACCACGAGTCCACTTAGGCAGAGCCTTTGTAACCTCTAGCCTTAGACACTAGTTTCAGGGGTGAGTTCGAACTTACTTTGCACTTGACTTCACCACTCTTCTCAAACTGAACTCAATTGATCTTAGGGGTCAATGTCTACTTGATTTTAGTTAGGTTTGGGTTAATGTGGGATGCTGGTTGGTTGTTTTTGGGCTAAAGGAGGGTAATAAAATCTCCACCTTATCTTGTTATGGGTGTTGCCCTTAAATTGATTTGAGATGAATATGCACAACCAATTTCAAACAAGGAGTTCTATGCAACTAAATTAGATGCATAAAGCTAATAAAACTTGAAAGCTTACCTTGTCTCCAGCGATCACCAAAAATAAATCTACAATGATGAATGCTCCTAAAAATTAAGTTTCTACTCTTATCATGCAATTTTTATTAGGTTTATGTGGATAAATTTTAGGTTAATTAAAAAAAATAGTAATTAATACTAAAAAAAATAGTTAAGGCTAGGGTTAGGATTGATCTCACCAAGCAAAATTGGAAGCTTTCTATTTCTTTTTGGAATTTTTGAATTTTTTTTGCATAAAGATAAAAAAAATAGAAAAGTTTGTAAGTTATATTTATAAGAAAATCAAAGAAATCAAACATTAAAATTGATGCCTTCTCCGGCAACGGTGCCAAAAATTTATACGATCAAGATGCTGTTGTTAAGACACCGTGATTATCAATCAAATTCTGACTTCAATAAGAATTAAAAATATGTAGAAAGTAGTTAGTCGGATCGAATCCACAGAGAAAGCAAGATTTTGATTTGAAATCTTTGATTTTACAAAAAAAAAATAAAATTTTGGAGAAAGCAATTTAAGTCAGAAACAAAAATTAAAAGTATGAAAAATAAATCGGGTACTAAGATCCACTAACTAGATCCTAGCATCTACTTGCAATAAAATAAATAATAAAAATTTAAAAAGCATAAAATAAATTGGTACTAAGATCTACTAATTAGATCCTAGCATCTACGTGCAAAAAAATAAAAGACAGGAATTTAAAGTGCAGAAAAATAAATTTTGCATTAATTGAAGTTGAAATTCAAGTACAAAGAATTTAAAAGGAATAATAAAATAAAATAAAAATAAAACTGTAACGAGGATCTGAAGTTGATAAGCCAAACCTCATCGGAAAGATGGTTGATGACCTCTCCATCTTCCGTCGTACTCCGTAGAGCGAACCGACTTTTCTCCTTCTTTTCCTTGGGTCCCTAAAGCTATTTTATTTATTTTTATTTTTTTTACACTCTCTACTCAATTTTTCTTCTCCCAAAGCTTATTCCCGGACCTCCTATTTATAAATAAATTTTTCATAATTTTTTGGTAGGAAAAGGAGTCATAAAACCCATAGAAATCATATAAATCTCCTTAGGAATATTCCTGACCATCGGATCAGCTTCGGATCGCCCAGATCTGCTCAAAAATCAGAGTTATAATTCTTATCAGGGTCGGATCAAATGTCAGCCGTCCGATCTGGGTTCTGATGAAGTTCTGGCCATCGGATCGCACAAAAGAGTCCTTAACACAGTCAGGAGCGATAACAGCCGTTGGATCGCGTGATGGATTGCTTCTGGGCCGTCGGATCGTGCAAAAGAGTCCTATTCAAAGTCGGCATCGAGTCTGAACCGTCGGATCTGGGTCGGATTGAATCTCAGCCGTTGGATCGCATCCAAAATCTTATTCTCACTGTGAACCGCGCCTGTGGGCCGCGTAATTATTCTTGTGGACCGTGCCATGGCTCTGTGGACCGACCGACCGGTCCACCGTACATCGGAGGCTATTTTCTTTATTTTTTTAGGATATTTTAGCTCTGTTTTTGCTCCGATTTTCTTCTGAAAAATTAGAAAAAATATGCATTAAATTTCTTAAAAATTTCTCTTCATTTTGGTGCTTAAATTATTCAATTAAATTAACATCTATTTTTTATAAATATATCTAATTTTATATTTTTTTAAAATTATTTTATTTTTTAAAAAAATTCAATAAATTTATGAAATTAAGATTTTTAAGAAGATGTTAGCATCATAAATTATCAAAAATACCTCCAATAAATATAAAAATATACTACTTATCAGGCAGCTCCACCGGCTTTGCTCCCTTCATCCCGAACCTCTCTAAGACCTTCTATATGTAGGCCCCCTGAGATAGATGCAGCACTCTCCGGGCTCGGTCTCTGAAAATCTCTATGCCTAGGATCTTTCTTGCAGGATCCAAATCCTTCATCTTAAACTCCCGAGATAAGGATGCCTTCAGATCCTGCACAACCTTCCTACTCTTGCATGCTATAAGTATGTCATCCACATACAAGAGTAAGAACATCCTAGAACCATCCTCAAGAGACTGAACATAAACACAGGGATCAAACTCGCACCTGGAAAGTCCAATGCTGTGCACATAGGAGTCGAACTGCTTGTACCATTGCCTCGGCAACTGCTTCAGCCCGTACAGCGACTTCTGCAACAAACAAACCTTTCCCTATGATCCTGGATCCCTGAAATCGGATGGCTGCTCCATGTAAATCCTCTTCTCCAAATTCCCATGGAGGAACGCCGTCTTGACATCCATCTACTCCAGCTCTAAATCCTGAGCTGTTACAATGCTCAGCAATACTCTGATGGAAGTATGTCTGACGACGGGAGAGAAGACCTCGCTGAAGTCGATGCCTTCCTTCTAGGAGTATCCCTTGACCACTAACCTCGTCTTGAATCTGATACCTCCCTGCTCTGAAGGCCCTTCCATGCGACTATAGACCCATTTGCAGCCAATGGGCCTCTTCCCCTGTGGCAACTGCACCAATCACCATGTCTGGTTCTGGTGGAGAGACTGCATCTCCTCGAACATCGCCTGGATCCACCGCTCTCTGTCCTGGCTCTCAATAGCCTCCTGATACGTATATGGATCTCCATTAGCTGTCACCAGGGCATATGACAGCATCTCCTCGAAGCCATATCGGTCCGGTTGCCTGATGGTCCTCTTGAGCTTGTGTAGGGTAACACCGATATCAGTCCTCGATCCAGCTCGCTCCTGCTGGACCTCTCTGCCTCGATCATCCGTCCGAGTCCTCTCCACCTGTGGAGACATCTTAGGTAGGTTCTCCACCTGAATGTCATGTCCTCCCGTAGTACCTGTAAGAGAAAAAATCAAAGAGGTAAGCTGTCCAGCAACGCCCTGCTGGACCTCCTCCTGCTCCTGCTGCTCCTCCATGCCTGCTCGCCTCCGTAGGACAGACTCCTCATCAAAAGTCACATCCCGACTAATGATGACCTTCTTTTCCAAGGGATCCCACAGCCTGTATCCCTTGACACTTCGTGGATAGCCTAGAAACTCCGCCTTGCGTGATCTGACGTCTAGCTTGCTCCGCTCACCAGCTCCAATGTGCACATAGGTCGTGCACCCAAATACCTGTAGATGGCCCAGCCCAACTGTCCTCCCAGACCACACCTCCTCTGGAAGCCTGCCATCCAACCTGGTATGAGGTGACCGATTGACCAAGTAACCCGCTGCGTCAACTGTGTCAACCTAGAATGCCTTTGGAAGCCCTGCTTGCCGCCTCATGCATCGTGCCTTTTCCAGAAGTGTTCTATTCATCCTCTCGGCCACCCCATTCTGCTGTGGAGTCTCCTTAACTGAGAAGTATCTTCTGATCCCACACTTCTCACAGTAGTCTTGAAACTCTCTGCTGGTGTACTCCCCACCATTATCTGACCTCAGACACTTCACGCTCCTCCCCTGCTCCTTCTCCACCTCAGCTCTTCAGATCTTGAACTTGGTGAAGACGTCTGACTTTTCTCTCATGAAATAAATCCAGAGTTTCCTTGAGAAATCATCAATCAGGATCATGAAGTATCTGGCCCCATTCCTAGCTAAAACTGGGGCTGGTCCCCACACATCCGTGTTTACTAACTCCAGAGGGGCTGCACTGCGGGTTGTACTGATGTTGAACTGAACTCTCCTCTGCTTTCCCATCTGGCAAGGCTCACAGATCTCCCCTGTAGCACCATCCTCCAGATCTGAGATGAGTCCTCTCCTGCTCAACTCCCTCAGCCCCTTGTCACCCATGTGGCCTAGGCGGTAGTGCCACATCTTGTAAGCCCCCTGCTGGTCCTGTGCTGTAGCTGCTACATCAAACTCTCCGATCACTACAGATCCCTCCATGCGATAGAGGTTATTGTCCAACCTCCTACCTCTCATCACTACCATAGCTCCATTGGAGATGTTCAGTACTCCGCTTCTAGCCCTACTACTGAAGCTGTATCCACTGCGCTCCAAGTAGCCTAGTGACACTAGATTCTTTTCCAGCTCCGGGACGTGCTTTACATTTGTCTTGGTGTATATCGCAAACCAAGGATGATTGTCGCCTAGAGTCACTGATCCCTCATCTGTCTTGGTGTATATCGCAAACCAAGACCTGTGTGGTGTGTAGTGATGTGAGCACGCAGAGTCTAGTATCCACTCCTCTGTGTAATGCCTGTGACTATCTGATACCACAAGTAGATTATCCTCCACCTGCTGCCCAGCAACTGCACTCACTGATTCTGAACACTTCTTTTCCCTTCTTGCTCTTCCATAGTGGACATTCTCGCTTGAATTGCCCGAACTCGTTGCACTTGAAGCATTTCATCTCTTTCTTTCCCTTCCTGGACTTGGACCGCCCCATGGACTTGCTTCTGCCTCTGCCTCTACCTGTCCTCTCCCCTACTGCCAAACCCTCCTGGGGAGCTCGATCTGTGGTCAACTTTTTTCTTTGCTCATTAGACCTCAGCACCGAGATCATGTCCTCATATTCCAGAGTCTCCTTGCCATAGAGTAGTGTAGTCACCAAAGAGTCATATGATCCTGGCAGCGAACACAAAAGCAACAGGGACTTGTCCTCCTCATCCAGCTTCAACCCGATATTCATCAACTCCATGCATAACTGGTCGAACCTCTGAATGTGGCCAATCACATCAGATCCCTCCTGCATCTGAAGACTGTACAATCTCTTCTTCAGCATTAGCTTGTTGCACATATTCTTCCCCATATACATGGTGTGCAACTTCGACCAAAGGCCCTTCGGGGTCTTTTCTTCCAGCACTGAATACAATGCCACATCCGCCAAACATCCTCTGATCATCGAGCATGCTTTCTTCTCCAACGATGCCACTGTCTATCTGTCATTCCCTCAGGCTTCTCATCCAAAGCCTGATCCAGATCTGCTTGCACCAGAAGATCCTCCACCCGGATTTTTCACATTAAAAAATTTTTTTGCCATCAAACTTCTCGAAATCTATCTTCATATTGCTGCCCATGACTGGATCCAAGCCAAACAAGCAATATAAAATCAAGAAGTGTAGAATATACCTTGATGGTACCTTGCTAAAAATTTTTAGCACTTGGGATCTTCAACTTCTCGTGCTTGGAACCGCTTCCTCACCACTGTGGCTCTGATACCAACTATTGGAGCATGATCCCAGCTCCTCCCATGGACCTTGGGTGCAGCGGAACCAGCAACGAACAAATCTGGAGACTTCTGGACTCGATCGAAGGCCTTAACGAAATCACCCTGGTTGCTGTCTTCTTCATCAGCCTTTCGTTCCAGATGAAGAATGCCTCTAAAATCACCTCTAAAAAATCCAAGATCTGGTACCCAACCAGATCAGGCCTGGATCGAGGTCTTTCAATTTGTAGATCTCAAATCAGGATATTCTAAATAGAAAGAAGGTAGATGGAGATAGACCTTGCAGATTTGTCCTGCTGCAGCCTTTCCTGTAGATCTGTTGATGGAGATCTCACCCGCACCTCAAACAACCTCAGATCAACTCCAAATCTGAGAGAAACTTTACCAACCTCTTCACAAGAGATTTCAGATCTGGACCTGATGTTTGGGTGGCTGCAAGAGGGGAGAAGAGAGAGAGTTGGCGGCACAAAGGGGGAGGGGCTAGCGCCTCCCTTGCTTTTCTTTCCTTTTTGGGACCTGGCGGCAAGAAACCCTAGGGTTTCTTGCTCCTGGGGCATGGAGAATAGTTGGAGAGAGAGGAGAAGAGAGAGAGAGATTTGGGAGAAAGAGTCTTGTATTCCTTTGCTTTTTCAAACCTATACAGTACATGTATATATATAAACACAGGGTTAAGTGACCCAAACCCAAAACTCCCTTGACCAACTCTATGGAAGATTAGGTTAATCCAAGCCATGTACACCCATGACTCGACCTAATCTCACCTATCCTGGCTCAGACCTGGCCCATAAAGAGTTGGTCCCTTGAGGCCCACATAACCTAGACCTCAAGAACCTGAAAGGCCCACAGCCTTTCAACCTAGGGCCCAACTAGCCCTAGAGCCTCCATGAAGCCCTCATGAATGATGGACCTTGGCCTTAGCCTTGGTCCCCTGGGCCTTGGGCCCAACTAGCCCTAGAGCCTCCATGAAGCCTCATGAATGATGGACCTTGGCCTTAGCCTTGGTCCCTGGGCCTTGGGCACACACCTAGATCACAACAAGGGCCAGGATCGGCCAGGTCGGGTCCTGGCTGGATCGATTTCGAGTTGGGTCGGGCCTGCGGGGATGGGTCCAGGTTGGACTGAGGCTGGCGGGGACGGGCCGGGGCTAGCAGGGATGGGGACGGGGTGGGCGGGGACAGGGACGAGGCGGACTGGGCTTGGTCGATCGGGCGGCGTGGAGGGATTGCATATTATTTGATTAATTATATTTATTACATATTATTTTTTAGTATTACTGGTAAAATTATTTAATTATTTGATTAATTATTTTTCACGAACACAATGCACATTGCTGTTACTTGTTACAATTTAATTATTTTATATGCTATTTTGTATGCTGCTGAAATATAAATATAAAAAATATTTTATTTTAGAGAAAACTCTATTGAAATTTTTGATGAAAAAATTTCAATACGAAATTTTTTTTTTGATAAATTAGAAATTCATCTTCGAATGTATGTTCAAAGATGGTAGTTAAATTGCATTGAACCATAGATTTCTGTTCAAGAGTCGATCTTCATTGAAATCGAATCTTGGATGTCCCATATTTGACTTTTAAAAAAAATAATAATATATTATTTTAATAGTTGATATTTTATTTCATTATGTAGTATTCATAGTTATCTGTCTATTGTTCTCTAGGTATATGGTGGATAGGTGCGTAGGCACCATATCCACATCGTATACTTAGAGAACCATAGAAAGATGCTGCCAAAATTTTCACAAAAATGATGCAAAATATCCACTAATAACAATAATAAGATTATTACTTTTTGAAAGGGATATGGCATACCTGTTAGTAATGATTTGGAATGGATGGGATCATGCATTTTTTTTTTATGTCATTTTGTGTTACTGTTCAGTCTGTAATTTTTAATATGTGTTGTTTTGTATAAAATAATTTGGATCTGGATTCGGATCGAGATTTTGGTTGGAATTCAAACGTGATTCAGTCTAAAATTTGGATCGAGATCTAGAATACCACTGAATTTTTTTTTGGTTGTTAATGATTTTGTGGTTGTTGTTAGATGGATATCAACAAAAATTGAATGAATGCTAAAGATATTTTTTTGCCTGAATATTGAAAAGGAGTTCGAGATTTTATTGAGTTTGCACGGCTAAGGCTGACAGTGCTAGTCGGATAAAGTGTCCATGTAAGAGATGTGTCAATTTGGTATATCATCACATAACACTTGTTGAGGAGCATCTGCTACAATATGGTATGGATAAGAGTATACTTATTGGATATAATATAGAGAGGATAATCCGGATGAAGTGGTGCGCGACGATGACGATACTGGAAATGATAGTGATGCTGGTGGACCTGTCGAACATAGTGGTATAGAAGAATTGTTAGATGATTTACATCAAGGTGCTTGTTCAAATGTACGCATAAATACAACTGCATCTGAAAGTAATTCTGATCATGAACATAATATCCAGCTTAAGGTTGAAGGGACTTCTGAACAGTTTGCAAAGCTTGTAAGGGATGCACGAGAGCCACTCTATCCAAATTGTACAAAATTTTTTAAGTTAGAGTTTTGATAAAATTGCTTCATATTAAAATCGTGAACCGATGGAGTCAGAAATTATTTGATCAAATTTTAACATTGATTAAAGCAGCTCTTCTCGATGGAGAGAGACTTTAAAATCATATTCTGAAGTAAAAATATACATGCACAAAATGTGACTTGGCTATATTCCTATACATCCTGCAAAAATGACTGTATATTATTTTATAAAGACAACGAACAAGCAATTGAATGTCCAAATGTGGTGAGCCTAGATACAAAATCGATAATAGAAAAGCAAAGAAGATACCTCAAAAGATTTTGCGATATT
Source organism: Elaeis guineensis (assembly GCF_000442705.2). Taxonomy (NCBI): domain Eukaryota; kingdom Viridiplantae; phylum Streptophyta; class Magnoliopsida; order Arecales; family Arecaceae; genus Elaeis; species Elaeis guineensis. Next base: position 150,381,176 of record NC_025993.2, read on the forward strand.
TTTCTTTGATTCCAAGACTTCAAAGGTTATATATGTCCACAAAGACGGCTGAAAAAATGAGATGGTATTATGAGTAGCGGGTTTCGAAGGAGAACATACTTAGCCACCCAATCGACTCTTTAGTGTAGAAAGACTTCGATGCAAAGCATCCATACTTTATGAGTGACCCGCGCAATATCCGACTTGATCTAGTGATAGATGGATTTAATCTTTTAGCAATCTGAGTACCTCTTACAGCATGTGGCCTGTAATGCTAGTTGTATATAATGTGTCACCTTGAAAGTGTATAAAAAATCATTTATTTTTATGTCATATTGATTCCAGATCTGAAAGCACTAGATAATGAAATTGATATATATCTACGATCTTTAATCGATAATCTGAAGGAGCTATGGAAAAATGAGTACAGACATATGATTCTATGAGTTGAAGTAATTTTAAGTTGTATGCTTCGATTCTATGGACCATAAATGATTTTTCTGCATATGAAAATTATCTGGATGGAGCACCAAAGGATATCTTACATGTCCAATATGTAATAGAAATGCATCCTCTTACATTTAAAGCACGGACAGAAAATATGTTTAATGGGTCATCGATGCTTTCTTCCTGCTATCATTCTTGGAGGATCCGTTATAACCAATATTTTGATGGTAAGTCCATCCGGCATCCACCACCTAAGGAGTTAAGTGGAGCAAAAATTTAGAACAACTTGAAGTCATTGAAAATGTCCAATTTGGAAAAACATTAGCTACTCGCAAGTGGAAGCGTACTGAAGCTGAGCTGAATTGAACGAAGCGAAGCATCTTTTTCGAACTACCGTATTGAAGGCAGCTACTACTTCATCATAATCTAGATATAATACACATTGAAAAGAATATTTGTGATAATATCATTGATACTGTATTGAACATCTCAAAAAAAATAAATGATGGTAAAAAATTGCTTGATTTACAAGAATGAAAATCCGATCGGAGTTGTATTTACTTCATCGAGGTGAGAGATTTTTTATGCCACCTACATGTTATTTGCTGTTTGGTGAGAAAAGAAGAATTTTTGTAGGTGGTTCAAAATCGTAAAGTTTTCTGATGCATACGCTTCAAACGTATCGTGGTGTGTTGGAAACAACGACATAATATCTCTGGTATGAAAAGTCATGACTCCCATGTGATGATGCAATGTTTGCTTTCTGGTCATGCGTAGCTATTTGGGTGGTGATGTTCAAACTGCATTGATTGAGTTGGGAGTATTTTTTTGAAAACTGTGTTATCGAAAATTGAAGATTAACTTACTTGAGAGATCAAGGAAGGATATCGTACTCATTCTTTATAAGTTAGAAAAAATATTTTCACCATCATTTTTTGATGTTATGGTGCATCTGACTGTTCATCTTCCAAAGGATGTCTTTTGATCGGACCGATATATTATCGATGGATGTATCCTATTGAAAGGTAAAAAAATTATATTACTTTATCATATCAATTATAAGAGGTAAATATATTTTTAAAATTTAAATTTATTTTTATTTACAGATTCTTGTGCACCTTAAAAAATATGTGCGCAATAAAGCAAAGCCTGAAGGGTCTATAGCGGAAGCATATGGCTACCGAGTTTGTCACATTCTATTCAATGTTTCTTGACGATATCGAAATAAAATTTAATCATACAGATCATAACACAGACCATGGATGGGGTGACAATAAATCGATATTGTCTATATTTAAACAAACGGTTCGACCTATTGGTGTAAGGAGATATGAATTTATGGACGTGAACGAGCTATCCAAGATACACTTTTATGTTCTAAATAATTATGAAAAATTAAAAATTTTATTGAGTAACTACCATCTTACCATACTGTTTAATGTTTAAAAAATTTTTTTTGTCGATGTAAAATTAAAAATCATAACTTCTTGCAGTGAGTACAAGAGTATACTATGTAGAGAGAATCATACAGATGCCTTTGATTGACATAGGAGAAATTTGCAAAATAGTTTGGTGATTTTGTAAGTTGCATTAGTGATACATTATTTATTTACTTATAAATAATAGTATTTGAATGAATATAATTTTTTATCTTATGATGTAGATGAAACATAAGTATTTCAATGAAGAAGTGGGTGCGATCGATGAGTTGCATATTTAGCATGTAGTCCCGATCGAAGGGTTAATTACCATGCATCCTGTATCATTGGAGGAATGAGATTTCACACAAGGGAGCTTGATATGCAACAATGGATCCAAAATAGTGAGATTGCTATAACAGGATATGATGGAGAAGAAGTAATTGATTATTATGATGTACTGGTAGATATCATAGAACTGAAGTATGGATCCCGTAATTCTGTATTTTTGTTTCTGTATGAATGGTGGGATATTAGTAATAAAAAGATCGATATTCATATCGATTCACAATTTATCAGTGTAAATTTGCACAACATGGTACCAAAATGAGCCGTATATATTAGCAACTCAAGCCTGCACCATCCGTATCAATGCTGATGCATTTAATGGCGATAATCCTTGAAATGCAAGGATAGACGAGTGTCGACGGCTCACCTCATACGATCTTCCTCAAAATCAATGATGTCGAATACACCCTGTCAATAACAAATATTAGAAGAATACTATAAAATTAAATATTCATAATATAATTTATTTTACCTGAAGTGGGTGTAGAAAATCTCTCTCTGAGCCGGTAGAACGTGATGCCAATCGAAGAGCATCACGGGGCATAACTCACATACGATGCTCAGCTCAGTCTGTCATGGCTCGCACCATCCTCTAATGGGTCTGGTGTAGCTGGCTGGTATCTCGATCCGAAGATGCTATCCGGATGCTCACGTCTCCAATACTCTAAGTGAGGTTCTTGATGGACCTCGTCCTCACCTCACTACCGACGAAGACTGACTGAAATAATAATAAATAAATTATTAGTATGATCTAAATAAAAAATAAAATTTTATTATATAAAAATATAATAATACCATTGGGACCCACCTCACTGGGATCCGTCTCCCTGAGACCCACCTCACTGAGACTCGCCTCACTGGGATCCTCTGACAGTGGAATCGGTGCGGCAACGGAGATCGATGAAGGCGCCTCAACCTCTGAGGTAGACTGTAAATGCGAACGTCGTCGTCTATCTTCTGGTGCCATATCTGCAATAATTGAGATATAAATAAATATAATATTGAATAATAATAATAAAAATCAAATAACATTCTAATGAATACAATTATATCGTATATCATTATTGCAAGACAAGATTGAACGAAGAATATAGATCTACTCATCAATATTCGTTTCTTCCTCGATGTGTAGATCCTTCTCCGAATCACAGTAATCGATATATATATCGTCTTCTATCTCATCGTGATTTATGAACTGATCGTCGCCCTCCAACTCATCAAAATTAAATACAAAATTAGCTTCAACTTTGTTGGACTGCAGATCAGTCATATTCAAAGGTGCCATTATAAGTTCTTCATCAACTAAAAGCTTGGCTAATGTTTGATCTTCTTGCTAAAAAGCTTCCTCTTCATGTAAATCCGAATTTTTATCCATCTCTAATCGGGTTGGTATGTCATATACGCCTCTAAATGTTATTTTTTGTACAACATGTCAATTACCTTGATACTTTAGATCCTTCAAATATATTACTTGTTCATGGGGAGGAGGCAACGCGGCAACAGCCCTATGACAGCATCACCATGGATGATTGGACTACCATATACCGGCAGTACGAGGATCCGGCATATCAGGTTATACATCTAAACTTTTTTTTAGAGTTTAATGACTGAATTATTTATTCTTAAATTAAATTTGTTATCTGCTACTTTGACTGATAATTTTACAGAGATGATATATCCAGAATGTGACGAATTGGACGAGACAGACCGTGCCGCATTGTGGAGGTTCGAGATCGTTCGCTTATCACATTGAGCACATGATAGATAATTTTTAATTTTTAATTAGCATATAATTCTCTAGTTATTTAAAATTTTTTTAATTAATTCTCAAATTACAGAGAGATACTGAGAGTGGCGAGCTTCTTGGTAGGATCGATATCTACCATCGAACCCACCAGCGACGATCGGGGAGTGGATGACGGGAGTCAGGAGCTCTTTGTAAGTTTTTTCAATTATTTTTTATTCACAGTCTGATTTTTATTAAAAAATTAAAATAATTTAATTTTAATTTTTAAGATCGTATGACAGACATGAGATCCCAGCCTATCCCTGAGGGCTCGATCGCACCCACAGATGTTGAGATCTATGATCAGGTGCTCGGTACGAGATCCTGTTATGTTAGGGGTCTAGGGTATAAAATTACTACTCCCTCATCCTCACGCTCATTTAGGGCTGATATCTATTTTACGTGCGAGGCTTAGCTGATGGAGGTGCAGAGGCAGGCTGCTGAGGATCGTAAGCAAACTATCATAAATCGACAGCAGACTGAGCACTGAGCTCAGGAGTTGGCTGCACGCGTCGACGAGTATCAGCAGTTCAGATCCAGATGATGGAGCAGATGGCGCTGATGGAGCAGACGATACAACTAATGAGGCAGCAGTAGGCCGGTCCGAGCTCCGTCGAGCACTCTTCGTCCCCAGCTCGTTCTCCAAATAACGATATTTGATGGCTTATTGATGTATTTTTTTTATTTAAATTTTTTATAATTTTAATTTAATATAATAAAATAATAAAATTAATTTATTAGTTTATTGTATAAATTTTTTATAGCAAGCTGAGCACCGAGCTCAGGAGTTGCTGCACGCGTTGACAAGTATCAGCAGCTTCAAATCCAGATGATGGAGCAGATGGCTGATGGAGCAGACGATACAATTAATGAGTAGCAGTAGGTCGGTCGAGCTCCGTCGAGCAATCTTCGTCCCAGCTCGTTCTCCAAATATCGATATTTGATGGCTTATTGATGTATTTTTTTTTATTTCAAATTTTTTATAATTTTAATTTAATCTAATAAAATAATAAAATTAATTTATTAGTTATTGTATAAATTTTTATTTTTATTTTTTTAATTTATAAAAAATATTATATATATAAATTAAAAATATATATTATAATTTTTGAAAAAATATGACTACATTATTAGCGATGGAATTATTCACGATGAAAGATTCATCATGAAAAATATTTTACTAACATAATTTAATTTTTTAGTAAATATATAATTAACAGTGATGAAAAATTTTTTGTCACAGATAATTATTAGCGACGTAAATGTTTGTTGTAAATTGAATTATTTATGATGTAATTTTTTATCACTAAAATTTTTCAATTTTGTTTCTTAAAATTTTTTTATTAAATTAATAGCGATGAAATTTTTTCATTGTAAAAAATATTTTTTGTGACGTAAACTTTTAGTCGCTAAAACTTTGAAATTAATAGCGATGAAAATATTTTCATCGCTATTAATCTTTTATTTATTAGCAACTGTATAATTCATCATAAATATTTTTTTATGATTAAATTTTTTCATCTTTATTTTTAAAGATAAAAAATATTAATCATAAATATTTTTATTAGTGATGAATTTTTTTTCATCATAAAATATTATCAACGATGTGATTATTAGTGGTAAAATATTAGTAATAAAGATTTTATCATTAATATATATTAGCGACGAAAATCGTTATTAGTAACGAAAATTTTCATCACTAATACCTATTTTGTTGTAGTGTTTCACATTTTGGAAATGGCTTGAGTAATGCTGTTGCATTTCATGGGTATAAATGTAGGTTTTGAAAACTAATGGGTGTAACTATAATAAATACAAAATTTATAGAGATTTTATAATTTATTTTAGATTATATACACTACAAGAAAAATGAGTATTAGCGATGGCAGATCAGCCGTCGCTAATAAATATTTTATCGATGGTATTTTACCATCGCTAATATTTTTTTTATTTTTTAAAAATTATTAACAATAAATTCTTAATTATTAGTGATGATATTTCTTCATCACTGATAAAATAATTTTTTAACATTATTGGCCATCAAAATTTTTTTTTATTTATTAAATTATTAGCGATAGTGGAAAAAATATTAGCAATGGCAAGTGTCCTCGCTAATAACCATTAGCGACGGCACTATTAGCAATGGCTGTCTATCACAAAAAATAAATTTTTTATTTATTTATTATAATTATTAGTGATGGTGTAAAAAGTATTAGAGATGGTAAATACCATCGTTAATAGTTATTAGCAATGAAACTGTTAGCGGTGGAATGCTCGTTGCAAAAAAATATTTTTTTTTATTTTTTTAAATATGATATAATTTTGAAATTTAAAGTTTATCTTCATCTTTCATTATCTAAATAATTATTGTTAGAGTATCATCACAAAAGATGTCTCGATCTGGTGGCCCTAGGTATATCGATCATTAAAATTTAATTTCGACAGTCGCAAACGACTGCATGATGATCTGATAGATAGGGACCATCAATGGATTTGAAAATTTGTAACAATGATCTCGATGATATTTGTAACACACTATTAAAATTTTACTTCAATCGGATATCACTATCATGATCAATTTAGTATGAAATTATTTAGACTGTTAAATAAAAATCAAATGATCAAAAGGCCAAACAACGTCCAATTATAATATATTTTTTTAGATAAATGATCTTTGCTACTATTTTAATCATTTTACAATGATGATCGTAAAATTCAAACTGACATATATGAATGATCCAAAACTATATATCTCTTGAAATTCATTCTTAAAGTTCTTTAAGTAATTATACTTGTACTTTTATAAGATTTGCTTAACGTAGATAGTTCATGTACGCATAGTTTGGATTTTACGATCACTACTGTATAAATTATTAAAAGGTAGCAAAGATCATTTATTTAAAAAAATATCTTAATCGGACGTCATTTGGCCTTTTGATCATCATTTTTATTTAACGGTCGAAATCATCCTATGCTAAATTGATCAGATAATGATGTCTGATTCAAGTAAAATTTTGGTAATATACTACAAATATCATCAAAATTATTGTTACAAATTTTTAATCTATCGGTGGTCTCTATCAGATCATTTCGTGATCATTTATGATCATTGAAATTAAATTTTATTGATCGACATAGCTAGGGCTATTGGATCGAGGTGATTTTTTGTAACGATACTCTAACGATAATTATTTAGATAATGAATGATGAAGATGGATATTAAATTTCAAAATTATACTATATTCAGATGATTTTGGGGGATGGAATCATGGTTATTAGCGATGGATTTTAGCGACGGCAAATATGCTGTCGCTAATATCTTTTCCGACGGCATTAGCGATGGCATGTTTGCCATCACTGATAGTCCTTCATATAAACCACCGTGGGAAAAAATTATTTCACTCATCCGCTCATTCTCTCCTGTTGCCGCCCCTCATCCTCCTCTTGTCGATGCCCTCACCCCCCCAACCCCCCTTTCCTCCCATCTCTCCAACGTCTCACGATCGCTCCAACAGCGTCGGCCCCATCCTCGTGCCAGCCCGACCTCGAGCTAGCCCCACGACTCTTACCCCGACGGCCCCGTGGCCCTGCCCTGGCCTGACCTCGAGCCGACCCCACCGGCCCCACGGCCCCTGCCAAACCGCCCCCAGCCCGTCAATCCCCGAGCCCCCGCCCCGCCCTAACATCCCTGGCATGACCTCATGGTCGCCCTGAGCCCCTGTTCGTTGGATCTCGAGCCCCCCAAGCACCTCCACCTCCCCAAGCCCCGGCCGCCTCCGTGAGCCCCCGACTACCTCGGTCCGCTCATTTCCCATCGCTGGATCGACTTCCTCGAGCTGCCGACCACCTCCCCAATCCCCGAGCCCCTGGCTCGCCTGCCCCTGACCGCCTCCCGTGCCCCGAGCCCCTGGCTGCCTCTCTGAGCCTCCATCTGTCAGATCTCAAGTCCCTCGATCGCCTCCCGCCTCCCAAGCCCTGGCCGCCTTCTCGAGCCCCTGGCTCGCCTCTCTCCGATCGGGTCACCGATTATCAGTATATGATGGTTTAATATTTTGGATCATTGTTTCTGGTGGTTTCTTGATATTTTGTTTGGTGGTTTATTGTTGTCCAGGTGTTAACATATAGAGTGAGAATTATAGTGATAACATGGTTAGATTGCAGTCAAAGGAGTTATTGGGTACTTCCATACTACCCATTCATGTATCATGATTCTGAAAACCTGATGTAATGTTATATTTTTAAACTTTCATTATTCATATGTGTATGCTTTTATATTTTATTATTTTTTTTAATCCATGAGCTAGTTTCACGTGCACACCATCTTCTTTATGTTATCAAACCTTGTTTTGTATCCAAAGGCTTAGATTAATGTTTGCTTATCCATGATTCTATAATAGTTCTCATACTTGTAAATTAACTGAGTTGAATACATGCATTAAAGGGCCTGATCGTAAAGCAAATCAGGTATATTATTATATTATACTAGCTCTATTTTTTTAGTATTTAAGAATATAAATTATATTTATTGGTCTGATGCTGCAGCAGAACTTGTATCCTTTTATGAATAAATTAGCGTTAGGATTTTGATTCATTCTACTTGACCATAGATTGGTGTTGTTACGGTATAAATTTTCACTTGTAATGTATTGATGTCTTCTACTTCCCAAACCTAAATGCCTTGATATTAGTTTTTATATGTCCAGTCTGATTGATATGCTAATATAATTAATATCGATTGCACTTTGGACTGCTTATCATGTATGATGACCAAAATAAGAAACAATCTTGGATTGCTTGAAACAATTTGTGAATGCAAGGATGAAAATTCTTGTATAGTCAAATTTTTAAAGGAGATTTTTGCATCTCAAAAAAAATTTATTTTTATATGATTTACTTTTTGACAATGAGCCCATAATTTTATTTGACATTTCTTTGCCTTGACCTCAGATAACTTAAATGAAAAAAATAATAAAGTAATATAGCTAGTCAAGAATTTGTTGTATCTGTCCTTACAAGATTAGATCTATTTTAGTGTTTTTCTTGACAAAGAATGATAGTGTGATCATTTAAATAAGAAAGGATATCAAAAGGTATTCTCAACCCTGCCGTCACATGCATGCTTTCTTATTAACTTTAAGCAAACTATGCCTCATTTAATGGCTAGCTTCTGGTTGTTCATTCTAATACTTGGGCAATTTTCACACCTTGATAATAGTCCAAATTTTTATCCAGCATAATTTCAGGAGCAAATCAGCTCACTACAGTTTAGCGAATAAAGTAATGAATGCACTGTGAAATCAAAGCATAAAAGTGCCACCGATCGCCTTAAAATATTTGAAAATCCTGTATGCTTTACTTTTTTCTTTAACTCTTGCTTATTTGCATCCTTTCCTCTAGGCTATCCTTATGATCTTTCAGCCATTTTGCTTCAATATGAATATGAAGAATAGTTTATTTTAATATGTTCTACATTTCAATGACTTAACAGACATCCACTATTAACAGCTATGCTCATTTAATTTTTATAAAAAATTATGTTAAATAATTTAAATTTTTAATATAATATAATTAATTTTTTATTTATAATTATGTTAAATAATTATTATTTTATTTATAATAGATTTAAAAAATAATTTTAAAATATTTAATTATATTTTTTTAAAAAAATAAAAATTATTAGCGATGGCAATGCCGTGGCTAATAGTTTTTTTTAAATAAAAATACTATTAGTGATGGCTTGCCGTCGCTAATAATTTTTTAAAAATTATAATTAAAAAATAAAAAATATTAGCGATGCATCGTCATCGCTAATATCGTCGTTAATAATTTTTTAAAATTATAATTAAAAAAATAAAAAACTATTAGCGATGGCGTTGCTAATGCATCACTAATTATCATTATTAACGACGATAAAATCATTGTCGCTAATAATGGAAATTAATGACTAAAGTATTTCTGTCGGATTTTTAGCATTGACAAGCCGTCACTAATAGCATTAGTGATGGCAAGCTGACTATTAGTGACGGTAATTAGCTGTTACTAATAGTGAATTTTCTTATAGTGATATAGGTGCCATCATACATCTTCCATAGTAATATTTTACTCAATTTATTTCCTACTATCACGGTGGAAACTCTAGTCACAGGTCTCCATGCTTATCTTACACAACTTCGATATATTTATGAAATGCCTCAGTTTTTGGTGAGAAATGATTTCTCTTAATATTTTTTAATTTTTTCGATCCTTTTGAAAAGCATCATCATCCTTTTGTGTCCATCTTATTCTTAATTAAAATTTCTGCTGTCTTCTATTTTCATTATTTTTACTTCGCACAAGAAAAACAAGCTTTGCATCTGTTAAATACTAGTTATCATGTAATGTTAATTTTACCTTGATTTTTGATAGATGATCAACGAATGGGTTAGTGCTACAACAAGAAATAGCAATGCGATAAGGTCATAATAAGCTGCCCATGGAACTCAATATAAAACCAGTGCGCCATATCTTCGTCGCTTCTTGCTTAAACATTTGCCTCCTATCGAGGTTTAATTACCATTTATCGAAGCAAACATTTTGAGCACTTATGTTGAGCCTGCATGTCTTCCAGTGCCAACTCAATATTCTCTATAATTACGTGCATAGGGAGACACATTTCAACGTTTAAACATTGAATTTCTCCAACCATTGTATGAAAGGTGCTGATCGCTCCGCCAATAAACTCGGCCAAAGGTTTATTGGCACACTAATCTTGTTGTTAAAAATCATAATTGGGGAAAAAGGTCTTGTTTGTCATTGTTCGCTTTTGCAAATGAAGTAGTTGAGCTAATATTTTTTATCCACGATGCCATAGGCATTGGAGTGCAAGCATAAAGCCTTCTACTTAAGATTTTTCGCCTGGGTAACTGATATAGATATCTTGTCTAATGTGCAATATAAAGTTCTACCAAAAAAAAAGGTGCAATATAAAGATAATAAATATAGTATCATATAATTAATAAAAAAAAATTTATATCATTTTGTATTTATCATCACTAGTCACTATGATTGTAAGGATGTGTGCGGATGTGTATTTAATTACACATCGATTATTCATGGAGAAGATATTGAATGTTTGTGCAGAATCAAGAAATTTAAATAATATTTTTGAATTAATATTTTAAGATAAAATTTTAAGTTATTACAAATGATATCGGAGGCGATCCAGTTTATAGCTATGTGGATTGGAGGATGCCGCAATATTGATTTATCGAGATTGATCACATGTTACCATAGTAATCTTGCGCGAGCATATATTTAATCCCACTTCGATTACTAAAAAGATTTTATGTATTTATATGAGATCAAGGAACTCAAATAATATCTTTCGGCTGATTTTTTTAGGTGAAATCCTAATTTGTTACCATAATAGTAGTTATGCTACTAGAGTGGAGTGATCATGGAGTTAGTTTAGGAAGAAAATATGAGCCAACTTTACTAAGCAATCAAGTACAATTACAAATTATGCATTTCATAAAATATCATCATATGCATTGAGTCAATAATCTATTTTTTTAAAATAATATTTAGAATTTGAAACATCGGACTCAGATCTAAATCGGGGAGGAGGCGGATGAGAGCCCCAACTATCTCAACTTTTATCCTGTTCCTCCCTACCAGAAGATATTGCAAGAAGAAGACTGAAAAGAGGAAGGAGGACAAACTGACATTAAGAAAAGAACAAGAAAACCAATCAGAAAGTGAGACTCTGGACGGGATAAGCTCCTCGAAGAACCAGAATACTCACTGGAGTTGAAGAAGAAGGCTGAACAAATGGCTGCAGGAATGAAGCACGAAAAGAAACAGGCGGTTGGAAAAATAGTGTCAGTAAATTGTCTCCCAATGGCTCCAATCAAAATCCCATCTTGCTAGATCTTTGCAATGTGTCTTCGATCGAAGCTATCTGACCTCACAATTCTTCGACACACCATCATTCTAATTCAATTGCACTGACAAATCTGTATGAAATAACACAGAAACAATCAATATTTGACAAGTGGCACCATATGATTGGCAGATCTTTAACTACTACAAAGCATCTTTTAAGGTCGAAATGATAATCTGCTTCGAGCCATCCATCCCTCATAAATGCTCCAGGATTCATGAAGCATCGAATCTCTTTAAAATAATTAAAGTGCAATTCATGAAGCGACTTGTCAAATCAAAATTAGATTTTGTGAAGTGATGCGGTGATTCACCTAGAGACCAAAACAACTCAGATTTACCGAACTCGAACAAGCTCTGAGGACTTTTCTGAAGACTACTTCCTTCATCTAAAGTGACTACTTTAGACTCGAAAATAAGGGGTAAGTGTTACGGGATCAATCCATCTCCGCTGATGTTCTCAGAACTCATCCTTGAAAATTTCGGACTGACGGAGACACCGACGTGAACCTTGACAACGAGCACTATCAAATCCATCATGAAGTGTAAGGACAAAATAACCTCATCGGCTTCCGTTCGACCTCTAGCTCGGGGTCCTACCGGCCTCTGAATCGATATCTCATCGATGACGAGAATGAAATCCAGTGACCAATGCAGATTCGGACTCCTGCTGATCTCTAGATCGGGATCTCACCGACCATAAGAGACGAGGTCTCATGATCCGCCCCGGGATGGATCTGATCGAAACAACACCTCGGCCATGGGCCGACCTCAGTGCATCGACCAGTTGGATCACATGGGTAATTAGCTGAAATATCCCAACAAATTCTCAGAACATGGCCACGTCATGTAACAAATGTCCACGACTAACAACTTGGTTAGTGGGCGGACACCCTTTCCCGACAACTTACGGGTTTAGGTATAACAAACTCCACCTCCTCTATATAAAGGTAAGAAGGAGAACCTTGAAAGATGTGAACACCATACTAGGCCACTCTCTTTTTTTTTACTGTGCTCAAGCTCTGGCTAATTTAATCATTGGGGGGTCTCTTGTTGGAGCACCCCCTTCAATGCTAGTAGCTTTTTTTCGCAGATCTCTCGCAACGTTCTGATGACCCAACCAATATCCTTTCTCCACCACATCAGCTTGATGTGGAGCTTTGATGCAATTAATATGCTCCTAATATTATTATTATTTTCAAAATAAAAATAAAAATCTCTCACATCTTTTAAAGAGTTGAGTACCGTGCCGTGCCGGCATAATCCTCCACATTAAAGCACCAACTGCTCTACCACCATAATGAACAAAGTAGTAATGGCAGCTAATCTCATCCTCAGAAGACCACATCACGCGGCTCACAGTTCAACAAAAGAAATAAAGAGGAACGCATTGTTGGACCATCGAGACACTGGTGCAGCGAATCAGTACATGTTCCTTTCAGATGGTTCAATATATATATATTCGCTATGGAGTTTGAAGCAAGGCTAGCTAGCTTCCATCATGGAGTAGAACCATTTCAATTACAATAGTGGATAAGAGACGCACATCCTTGCATCCAATATGTTTCATAGGGAACAATTTTTATGATCCTTTCTCTTTCAATGTTTTCTTTCCCTTTTCCTTTCTCTCATCATTGATGTGAAACAGAATGCATTAATCAGCATTGGTGTAGAAAACGAAAAGACAACTATCAGAAGTTGCTTTCCTTTCTCTCTCACGCCTTAACCACTCAAGTCTTATGATGTTATCTACGACCAGACCATCAAGATGGTGCCCAAAGTAGCACAGCAAATACCCCACAGCAATAAAAAGCCCAACTGCTAACCACTTATCTTGAGTTTATTGATATGCGTGGAGGATTATATATTAGATTTTGATCGAGCTGTGGATTTGCACATATAGTTTGCGTTTGGATATGGACATAATCACGTCATATTAGAACTTGACTCATTGTTGTGCCTCGAGCACATTCTCGTCCAAGGTTTTAATAACAATCGATATATCTTCAACCGTTGACTGGTTGGACAATTTTTGCTACACTTGGGGAAGATAGACTGTTGTTGAAATGAGAGTTTTGTTGGTGATCTTATTTCCATTGTTAAGAGAGATAACAGAGAGTGGTTTCAAAAAGTTTTATAGCGTATTACCTGTTTAATGTTAAAAAAGATATTTTCCAAGCTATTGCACCTGAAAATGTGTTTCAGCTTGCATAGCAATGCAAACTTGTGAACGCCACATCTTGATTAACGTGCAGATATGGATTACAAGTGTTGATAGTACGGAAAATTATTTGTGAATTTTAAATATAAATTGCACGTATATCTGCAACACATTCAGTATTCCAATGACATACCTCCTTTTGTACTCATCATCCGAATCCTTTCTCAGGACCGGGATAGAGTGGAGTGGCAACGATCTGTCACACGAAAACCTCCGCCTCTCATCTATTTTGACCGAAGAGAACAGGCGATTCTACAGGGTGATTCCAAAATTACGGAGGTTTGTTCCCATGAAAAATAATCAGCAGACAAATGGGATAATATAGTGTTATAGCAAGCACAAATATAGGGCACACACAGATTCGTACAATCACACAAAATAGAGAAGAGAAAGAAAAACAAACACAGGATTTACGTGGTTCGGCTGAAAAGCCTACGTCCACGGGCAAGACACGAGAGAAAAATTCCACTATGATGAAAAGAGAGATACAATCACTCCAGAACTCTCCAAACCCTAGCCGCACTTTGATTTCCCAAACCTCTCACAAAAACTGCCGAGATTGGCAGAAAATACAATATTTATACTGGTCCGTACCGCGGGGGGCGTTGCCCCCCGCACCCCCCAATGAGGTCAGTGGTGGGCTTCGGGCATGGGCCTATCGGCCCATGCCCTCCGCTACCACCACAGACCTCCCAAAATATTTCATTCAGGTCGCAACGCGGGCTTTTCAGATTGGGTCATAATTCGAGCCCATAAAAGATATCCAAAATTCAAGCCACATTAACAATTCTTCCCCTTGGCTTAAATTTTCACTATCATCAACAAATTTATCTCAATACTCTGTCTTGCCAAATGCCCTCGCAAGGGCACTACTGAGCACTACAAACACCAACCAAGTCTAGGCAATGCCTAAACTTGCTAACTGGAACTGTCTTGGTCATCATATCTGCCGGATTATCATGTGTAGAAACTTTCTGCACAACTATAGTACCTTGTGATACAATGTCCCGAATGAAGTGATATCTAACATCAATGTGTTTTGTTCGCTCATGGTACATCTGATTCTTTGTAAGATGAATGGCACTCTGACTGTCACAAAACACTGTTGACTTGTTCTGCATCAATCCAAGATCACTCACCAAACCCTGTAACCATATAGCTTCTTTTACTGCTTCTGCTAGAGCCATATATTCAGCTTCTGTGGTAGACAATGCAACTGTAGTTTGCAATGTTGCCTTCCAACTGATAACACTACCAGAAAGAGTAAACAAATAACCTGTCAGAGATCTCCTCTTGTCTAAGTCCCCTGCAAAGTCTGAATCCACATAGCCAACAACTGAATCACTCATCTTGGCCCTATCGAATATCAGACCAACATCTGTAGTACCCTTTAAATATCTTAAAATCCATTTCACTGCTTGCCAGTGCTCTCTCCCAGGACACGCCATGTATCTACTCACAACACTGACTGCATGTGAAATATCAGGTCGAGTGCAAACCATAGCATACATGATACTACCCACAGCACTAGAATAAGGAACACTGGACATGTGTTCCATCTCTTCATTTGTTTTAGGTGACATATCTGCAGATAACTTGAAATGGGCAGCAAACGGAACAGTTACAGGCTTAGAATTATTCATGTTAAAACGCTGAAGTACTTTCTCAACATAAGTCTGCTGAGACAAGAAAAGCTTTCCAACACTTCTATCCCGGATAATCTCCATTCCCAAAATCTTCTTTGCAGCACCCAAATCCTTCATCTCAAACTCATCACTCAACTGCTTTTTCAGTATATTAACTTGTGACATGCTTTTAGCAGCAATAAGCATGTCATCTACATACAACAGCAAATAGATAAAGGAATCATCTGAAAGCTTTCTGTGATACACACAACTATCATATGAGCTACGGATAAAGCCATTACAAATCATGAATGTATCAAATCTTTTGTACCACTGCCTAGGAGACTGTTTCAAACCATATAAAGATTTCTTAAGCAAGCAAACATGATTTTCCATACCTGGAATGACAAATCCTTCAGGCTGACTCATATAAATTTGCTCCTCCAACTCACCATGCAAAAATGCTGTCTTCACATCTAATTGCTCGAGCTCTAGATCATGAAGAGCAACCATAGCAAGAAGGGCTCTGATGGAACTGTGCTTCACAACTGGAGAGAACACTTCATTGAAGTCAATCCCCTCCCTCTGAGTAAAGCCTTTAGCTACCAACCGTGCCTTGTAACGAGGTGCTTCTATCCCTGGAGTGCCTTCCTTTTTCTTGAAAACCCACTTGCAGCCTACTACTTTCTGTCCCTTAGGCAATGTCACAAGCTCCCAAGTTTGATTCTTATGAAGTGATTCAACTTCTTCACCCATAGCACCGACCCATTGATCTGCATCTGAACAAGAAACAGCTTCACTATAATTACTTGGTTCATGCATATCAACTATCTCAGCAACTGATAAAGCATACGCAACTAGATCTGCATATGCATATCTCTGCGGAGGTCTGATCTGTCTTCTCTCCCTACCAGTTGCAATGCTATATGGCTCTTGTTGCTGTTGTTCAGGTGCATCCTCTTCTTGATCAGGATCCTGCACCTCATCATCTGGATCACTGAACTGAACTGCTGAAGTATCAACCTCAAGCTTCACCTGTTCTCTGACACCGTGATCTGATTCTGATATTGACTTCTCCCTCTGACCATCCAGTAAAGCAGACTCATTAAATGTCACATCCCTGCTGATTATTAACCCTGGAGACTTTATATCATTGCACCACAATCTATAGCCTTTCACTCCAGATGCATACCCTAGAAATATGCATTTCTTTGCCCTCGGCTCAAGCTTACCATCCCTCACATGAGCATAAGCAGAACAACCAAATACTCTCAACTGAGAGTAATCAGCAGGTGACCCGGACCAGATCTCAAAAGGAGTTTTACACTCAATAGCTGTAGATGGAGATCGATTTACCAAGAAACAGGCTGTATTAATTGCTTCAGCCCAGAAATCCTTTCCCAAACTTGAATGTGAGAGCATGCTTCGTGCTTTGTCACAAAGCGTTCTGTTCATGCGTTCTGCAATACCATTCTGTTGTGGTGTCCCAGTACAAGTGCGGTGTCTCACTATACCTTCGTCACTGCAGAAAGCATTGAACTCACGATTACAAAATTCCAATCCATTATCAGTTCTAAGACGCTTGACCTTCTTTTCTGTCTGCTTCTCGATCATCGTCTTCCACTTAACAAAAGTTGGAAATGCCTCATCTTTTGTTTTCAGAAAATACACCCAAACCATCCGAGAGTAATCATCAATCAAAGTCATGAAATATCTGGCACCATTCTTGGAAGGAATTCTGTTAGGACCCCATAGATCTGAATGGATGTAATCCACTGTACCTCTGGTCCTGTGCACTGCCTTTTTGTTGAACTTCACCCTGGTCTGTTTGCCAAACACACAGTGTTCACAAAAATCCATAGATTCTGTTTTCTGTCTGTCCAATAAGTCTCGCTTGCTCAATACAGATAACCCTCTCTCACTCATATGACCAAGACGCAAATGCCACAGCTGAGTCTGATTCTGATTACTGCTCCTAGATACTACTGCAGCTTCCCCTGAAACTATACTTCCCTGAAGAACATACAATCCTGAAACCAAACTGCCTTTCATGAGTACCATAGAGCCCTTGCATACTTTGAGAATTCCATTCTCTGCATGGTATTTGTATCCATGAGAGTCTAGTGTCCCAAGGGAAATTAGGTTCTTCTTCAATCCTGGAACATGCCAACACTCCATAGTTCTGACAATCCCATCAAACATCCTTAATCTGATGTTACCTACACCCTCCACAGGTAATGCACGATCATTTCCCAGAAATACTTTACCACTCATCTGTTTATAAGTGACAAACCAATTTCTGTGTGGACACATGTGATAAGTAGCACCACTATCAAGGACCCAGGAACTCTGTCCATGATCTGAACTCACAGATAGAATTTCTCCAGCACTATCACTGTCATCAGAATTATTGAACCTGTCAACAACATTCGCAGAACTCTCTGATTGCTTTCCCCTTTTATTTTTCAACTTGGGACAATCTCTCCTGTAGTGTCCCCGCTCCCCGCACTCAAAACAGTTAGCCTTTTTCATTCTAGACTTTGATCTAGCTTTAGATTTCTTTTTAGTTGAAAAACCTTCCCTTGACTGTGTTCTTCCCCTGCTCAACAAACCCTCTCCCTCAGATCTGTCTCTATTGTCTGAAAAATTCTTTTTCAACTCCTTCGATTTTAGTGAATTACTAACATCATCTAGTGAAATACTGTCTTTTCCATACAACAGAGTATCAACAAAAGTCTCATATGAGGGTGGCAACGAACATAACACAATCAAAGCCTGATCCTCACTATCAATATCAATATCTATATTCTTCAGGTCCATAATGATTGAATTAAATTCATCCAGATGTTCTTTAATGGGCGTACCTTCGTTCATTCTAAGATTGTACAGTCTTTTCTTCAGATAGAGACGATTTGTCAGCGATTTGGCAGAATACAGCTCCTCCAATTTCTTCCACGCTTCAGATGCCGATTTTTCACTAGCAATCTCTCGCAGAACATTATCAGTGACGCTCATGAAAATCGCACTCAAGGCTCTCTCCTTCAGATCGGCCTTGTCCGCCTCCTTCATACCCTCTGGAAAGTTATTCTCAACTGCCTTCCATAAACCTTGCAGAATCAAGGAAGATTTTATTTTAATCTTCCACAGACTGAAACTCGATCCTCCGTTAAACTTCTCCACCTCATACTTCGTTGAAGACGATGCCATCTGTGAACCTTAAACTGCACGCATACAATGCTCTGATACCAATTTGTTATAGCAAGCACAAATATAGGGCACACACAGATTCGTACAATCACACAAAATAGAGAAGAGAAAGAAAAACAAACACAGGATTTACGTGGTTCGGCTGAAAAGCCTACGTCCACGGGCAAGACACGAGAGAAAAATTCCACTATGATGAAAAGAGAGATACAATCACTCCAGAACTCTCCAAACCCTAGCCGCACTTTGATTTCCCAAACCTCTCACAAAAACTGCCGAGATTGGCAGAAAATACAATATTTATACTGGTCCGTACCGCGGGGGGCGTTGCCCCCCGCACCCCCCAATGAGGTCAGTGGTGGGCTTCGGGCATGGGCCTATCGGCCCATGCCCTCCGCTACCACCACAGACCTCCCAAAATATTTCATTCAGGTCGCAACGCGGGCTTTTCAGATTGGGTCATAATTCGAGCCCATAAAAGATATCCAAAATTCAAGCCACATTAACATATAGCTTAAACTTTTTATTTGAAATGGACTTCTAAATTGTATACGTGGCTATGCTCAAACTCTCCCTTTCTCACTACCAAGTGGTATCAGAGTCGATGATCAAAAATCCTTGTAGCTCTTGGAAAAGCGTCAGGATTAGTGCATCAAGTGGGTGTGACAATGGGCTCTTGGAAAGCTGCTTCTTATAATGGGGTTTAAATAGTGACCATTGTACCTTTCTCATTGGTGCTTTGAGATTTGTCCTTCATGACTTTTTTGAGTGATCACTGGCGATTGGGCAGGATGCAGCGGTCAGCAGTGCTAGATAGGATGGCAGGCAACCCGGAGAACTGCCAGGGGAGCTAACAGGGGGGAGGATGGCTGGATTCTGCAGGGAGGAGGATAAGAAATGGCCGCTGGATTTGGGTCTCACCGGAACCATTATCGAAGGAGGTGGAGGAGCTCGTCCGACGGTTCTCGAAGGTGGTGGAGCTCTCAGAGGAAGTGGTGCGGGTAGAAATGGAGGTGCAGGCAAAAATGAAGGTAGTGGCCAAAGCCTTAGCTGGCGTGTAGCGGTGGATGCTGTGATCAGGGAACACTGCTTGCCGGAGGCGCAAGCTACAATCTAGAGCTCGGCTACCTCTTGCTCTGATTTGCGGTGGTTGGGGAAAGGATGTGATCCTCGGACGGCGTAGGTGATCGTCAGCCAGACTCTGGCAGAGGAACCATGGAGGCATGTTCTTTCTTCGGAGGAAACAATCTAGTTGGCTTTGGTATGGGTGCGGCTATCGTGGCTCCTAGTGGAGCTCTGGGGGGAGGCAGCGATCCGAAGCATCCTTCGTTGAGCCGGTGAGCCGATGTCTGTGGATGCATGCACGGTGAAATGAAGGCGGCTCGATTTCATTCGGGCCTGTGTTCGGCTTGACCTTGGGCAGCCGTTGAGGTTGGGGGTTTTAATCGATGGACTGGAGGGCCCCTGATGGTAGAGATTCATGTATGAAAATTTTGATGGTGTTTGTTTCTGGTGCAACCAATTCCACATGCCGGCTAGGTGCCCATCGGATGAAGAAGAGGAGAGCTCTTATGGTCGGGCTTTGGTCGGACAACGTGGTCCGACCTGGCGGAGATGAGACACTAGGGCCATGGGTGGTTGCCATCCGACGGTGGCTACTTGGTCGGAGGGAGGTGGGACAGGGACGGAAGGGGCTGAGTCAAATTGGGCCCCAGGAGCGAAACCCAGACCGTTCTGATTTGGAAACAAGTTAACTCGGGGTGGTTCGGACTGAGTCAAACTTGCAGTGAATTTCAATGGCTAGATCAATCTTGTGAAGATCACATGATGGCGATCACCCCTCTGACCAACAGCTAGATCATAGAAAGGGGGTGGCGTGGAGATTCGTGCAGGCCTGGGCATGGGCCTGGGTGCAGAGATGGGCCTGGGTGCTGAAGAGGGGTCTTTCGGCTCGCCAATAGATTTAGCGTGTTGGTGGTAGGTCGCATAGGAGGGGAGGGCCCGAGCGCTAAGGGGCCATCTGGGCCGCGATCTAGCCTGGTGAATCCTGTTGGGGTGGGCTCTGGCTAGCCCAAGTGAGCCGACCCAGTGAATTTGTTGTGGGCTGGGTGCTTGAGAAGCCAAAGGGCCGAGGAAAAGGGCCCACTTATTGTAGAAAGGCCCTTCATGTCTGCACAAGGCCAAGGACAAGGGCCCAACCTATCCAGAGGATCAGATGGAGGTGGTTGCCTCCCCAAAAGGCCCTAGGATCTTCTTCTTCTCAGCTGGAGCTCTATGGGATGGGGAATCAGCTACGCTTCAGACAAGCACACCCATAGTAGACCAGGGTGGCCCAGCAGTAGCGGGGTACTCCAAGCAAAGGGTGGTGGACGAGATGGTTGGCGGCCAAGCTCCTACGATGGATGGCCAGGGTTTGGATCATGACGAGGCTGTGGTCTGGTTGCGGCAGGCCCCTTAGGGGGAGGAGGGGAGGTCAGATGACATGGACTCTTCGATAGTTGGGTCGAAGGTTGATGCTGAGATGGAGGGGAGTACTAGTGTGGAGCCCCTTCCTTGCCAACCTCCCTAATGAGGCTACTAATTTGGAACACTCGACAGGCGGAAAAGTCCTCGTTTCGGATGACATTTGAAAGGATCTATAGTAGCATAGACCATAGATCTGTGTCCTGCTTGAGACCTGACTTTTGAGGATGAGCTTGCCCAGACTAGAAGACGGATTCCACCGACATGGAGTACCTATCCGGTGGAGTCCAGAGGTCTGTTCGGGAGGATCATGGTGATGTGGCATTGTGGCTCGATCAGGATGGATGTTTCTATAGCTACGAGCAGCAGATTATTTTTGTCATCTTGGAGCAGACTGATGGCCCTTGACTTCTGTCCGACGTCTACGCGAGCACTGAGTATAGGAAATGGTGGGTTCTTTGGCTCGAGATATAAAGGCTGGTGATGTAGGGCTTGTATTCTCTTATCGCTGGGGACTTCAACTATATTGTGGGGTCCCATGAGAAGATGGATGGTAGATAGTATGTGGATACTATTGACTCTAGAAAGTTTAGAGAGTTTATCGATGACTTGGGCTTGATTGATCTCGGTTACACTGGACCCCAGTTCACTTGGTGTAACAACCATCTTGGGAGAGCCAGGGTTTGAGAGCTGATTGATCAAGTGCTTGCTACCACCACCTGGCTCCAGCGGTTCTCAGCCATCAGGTTCAGCATCTTCTGAGGATCGCTTTAGACCACCATTTGCTTCTCATTACTACTGATAGCTCGCAATTGTCTAGAGCCTGTGACTACCCAGAGCTCCGTTCAGGTTCAAGATGTTCTGACATTCTATCCGAAATCATGGAACCTGATCAAGAAGTTTGGAGGATGGTAATTCGTGTGATGCGAGGTGTCTGATGACCAAGAGGCTTGAGCTGGCGAGGCATCGACTCATTCGGTGGAACCATTTTGAGGTTGGAGATATCTTTGGACATTTCAAGAGGGTAGAGGCAGATATTACGGTGCTCCAGAGGAGAGAGGACTAGGAGGAGGGTCTTGTAGAGCCTGATCTGAGGGAGCTTTGCCACAAGCTCTCGGAGCACCACTCACTATTGAGACAGTAGGAGACTTTTTGGAGGCAGAAGTCCCAAGTGCAGTGGATCAGAGAGGGCAACCGCAATGCCAGGTTCTTCCACCAGGTTACAATGATTCGAAGGTTGGCCAAACATATCAGATAGTTGAGGAAGAGTGATGGTAAGATGGTAGAGGACAGTAAGGAGATCAGAGATCAGATTCTTTAGTTCTTCAAGTCCTGTTGGACTGCCTCCTTGGGTGGGATGACCACCTCCAGGGGTCCCATCTACTTGCAACATTTTGATGAAGAGAATACGGCCTTGACTCATCCAGCATCTACTGTTAAGGTGGGTAGAGCCCTTTGATCTCTCGATGAAGATAAAGCTTCGGGACCAGATGGCTTTCCTCCCCTCTTCTTCCATAGATACTGGCCGATTGTCGGTGGCCAAGTGACTAAGGCAGTACAGATGGTATTTATTATCAAAGACATCTCAAAGCAGTGAAAGAGGATCCTGATTGTCCTCATCTTGAAGAGACTGATACATTGGCTCCAGGATATTTAAAATCTATCAGTCTTTGTACCATTCTCTATAAAGTGCGTGCGAGGGTCATGATTGGATGTCTACAGCTGATTATCCCATGACTGATTAACTAGAAGTAGGGTGTTTTTCTCAGTGGCCGCTACATCACCGACAACGTCCTACTCGTCCAGGAGTTCATGCATGACTTGCGGTGCACCCCCATTCATCGAGCTTGATGATGATCCAGCTAGATATGGAACGGGTGTACGATTGGATGAACTGGTAGTTTCTACGCCGCATACTTTCTGAGTTCAGATTTCATGATGGATGGACCGATTGGTTCACAGATTGTGTGGAGTTTCTGAGTTATGCCATCTTAATCAATGGTTTTTCGATGGAGTTCTACTCGATGGGCAGTTTTCATCAAGGGTGCCCTCTCTCCCCTTAATTTTCTTTATGTGCTGATGCTGTTTCTCATGCTCTTCGAGTGGCAGTTCAGGGGGTAGAGTTGGAGCGCTACTAACTTGCCCTTGCAGTTGCTCTCGCATCTTCAATTTGTAGATAATTGCTTACTCATTGATCGGACTTCTGTGCGGAATGCAGGGTGCTTTGCATCTATTGTTGAGGCCTACTGTTGGGCATTGGGCCAGCTTATGAATCTGGAGAAATCTACTATCATTTTCAATCCTAAGATGGAGATCCAGGTAGAGCAGATTATTTGGGATAGGTTGGAGATCCTTGAGCTAGCAAATCAAGACTTTACCTATCTTGTGGTCCCTATTATGGAACTGAGACTTCGAAGGGCTAATTGTAGGCTCATGGAGTAGCGATTTCAGGAGTGACTAAAGGGCTGGCAAACCAACACCCTTTCTGTGATGGGGAGGATCACTCTTGTGAGATTCATCCTGAGTTTCATTCTGATATATCTCCAAGTGAATGCTGTTGTTCTGTGTTCTTGCCTTAGAGACCTGGAGCAGCAGCTATGGAACTTCCTTTGGGGTTCCAGATATGCAGCTGCGGGCCTCACCTACTATCTTGGGAGGTTGTTTGCCAATAGGTATGGGATGGAGGGTTGGGATCCAGTTTTTATTAGTCAGAGGGGAGGCTATGATCGTCAACATGCTACCGGATTCCTCACTCAACCTGACTGCTTGTGGAGCAGAGTGATGAGGGCTCGATATAGAATTTGAAGACAGAGGTCCCATATTTGCATTGAGTGCAGCTACTCCTTTATCTAGAGGGAGATCTGTATCCACACCCTTACAGTGATGACTCAGATTAGATGGATGATTGACAATGGAACTTTTATTGATGTGAGCCAGGATGTATAGATTTCTAGCCTCCTACTATCTTGTTGGCCTATGTCAGCATGGAGGTGGATGATGGCTTGCGAGTTTGTAAGTTGATTACTATCGATGGCAGGGGTTAGAGGGCCCAGAACGTTGGTCGTCTCTTTGGTGGCCAGCTTGCGGATAGGATCCTTACTATACCCATCTCTCTACATCAGAGCCATGATTTGAGGGTGTGGAGCCGGTCATGTTGCTCCAATGCCCCTATCAGAGATCTTGTTGCGATGTGCAAGCCTATTCCTAAGCGGAGGATCGATGCTGCTTGGATCTGACGGGTGGCGGCTCATCTTTGGATCAGACTTTTGAAGGAAAAAAATCTGTTTCTTAAGAAAAATGCAGTGGATAGCTAGGATTGCATTTAAAAACTTTCTATAACAACTTAATAAAGATTAGATCTTTACCTGATACACAGTAAAATTTGAGTCAAATTTCAAAAATTTTGAATCCAAAGTCTCACATGGATCTGAATCCATAAATCCTCTACTTTGCATGCACGCCAAACTTTCTAGAAAAATGAATGAAGCCTCAGATTGAAGCACCTTCGCAAGACAACAAGGGAGGAGAGAGAGAGGCTCTGGTGTGATGCCACACACCAGTAAGAGGGATGTCCAAAAGGCCTTGACGCCATGGAGAGGAGGGATGCCAAAGGGATCTCACGCCAAGAGGGAAGAGGACGCCCACAACTCCTTTACCCCTTCTCTTTCTCTCTTTCTCACCTTAGCACACAATCTAATTGTTATTCTATGATATTTAGAGGTTCTCCCTATTTATAGATATTTTTTATGACCTATAAGACTAGAATTTTTAATTTAAATAGGGTTTGAATTAATTCATAACTTATCAAAGAAGGAGTCCTAAGGAAGAAAGGATTGGTGCCTAATTAGGCACCCTCATGCACCCACGCCTACACCCAAGTGTGGGGCAGCAACAACCAATACCCATCACCTCTTGGTCGGTCATGAGGAGAGAGAGTCTCAGTAAAAGTGGATTTTAAGGATCTAATCCAAATTTGGGTCAATTCGAATCCAATTCGAATCTGATTCGAACCAAATTCGAATAGGCTGTCAATCTCAAACTGTTTAGGACTAAGTCTAACTTAGATTTATGAATCCAATTACGTCTAATTAAATAAGATCTAATTTAAAATTAATTAATAATTAAATCTAATCTCTCATAGACTCTTTAGATCATAGACCAAATCTTGTTCATCTTCAAAATTGAACATGAACCTCATATCTAATGCTAGCTAGATATAGTCAACTGTTTAACCCCGTATGACCCATAACTTAATTTTTAATCAAGTTAATCTATTTATTTAATCAAGTCATGTACTTTTAAATTGAATATATAGACTTAGATCAATTCTTTCCTACGTCGTTTGACCTTGTGTGTGGCTCCATAGATTCGAATACTAAATCGATAGCATAGAAACTATTTTCTGTACTAATCGAAGTTACTATCTAGCAATAATTTTCAATATCCGGATAGGTCGAATAATCGTAAGATAATATTCAAGAATCTATGCATATGGTTACTGCATAATTCATCCTTTGACTCTGAATGCTCTAGAATGGTCTAGGATTAAACTGTCAACTTTGAAGGATCATCCACATTGTATTCCAATCTTTCAAATCTATTACATGGATTATCCTGACCAAGATTTTACTAAATTGAAATACAATGATACATCAACTTTTATAATCCGAAGGGATTAATTTCATCTTGATCTACACACAGACTTTGCAAGTACTTTGACTATACTCATAGCTTTCCGTCACTGTATTAAAAATGCAGATAGTTTGATATCAAAGCATAGTGAGTTGCTTACAAGTCACTATGATGATCTCAAGTCTGAGGGACACTTATGTCCATATACTTCTCGAGCTGCTCTTGACAACAGAGTACTTAGTAGGTGAGTCACTTGTTCAGTGATGATGTGCTCCTACATCTTACCTGTATGCCATACAAATCTCTCACGCTCTTTGGTTAAGAAGATAACCAATCTATATAGCACACAACAACCTTCACTGATAAACATCATCATCCTTTAATGACGTATCATTTGGTCGCAAAATATTTAAGAACTATACAATAAATTTTTTTATAGATTACTTTATAGTTCTAAAGGCTTCATCACAATACAAGAGTTCTAGTGAGAAAGATATAACTTTATGATGAATGATGCTAA
The DNA here is from genome assembly GCF_000442705.2 of Elaeis guineensis. Lineage (NCBI taxonomy): Eukaryota > Viridiplantae > Streptophyta > Magnoliopsida > Arecales > Arecaceae > Elaeis > Elaeis guineensis. The sequence goes on from NC_025993.2 coordinate 150,407,739, forward strand.
AATAATTTTTATTCAATGATTAATAATTTATATATATATTACAAAATGAGCATAATTGTCCAAATAATTGACTTTAGGATATATTTTTCAATAACTTCCTTGTACTAAAGTCAATCGAGACAGTATCTTATATCCATTTTTCACTTATGATCATCGAACTCTTTGATCCTAAGAGCTTTAGTGAAGGGATCAACTATATTCTCCTTTCCGTCGATCTTTTGAAACTTGACGTCATCTCAATCCATAATCTCTCATACAAGATGATAGTGATGCAGAATGTATTTGGTATGTTGGTGTGATTTTGATTCTTTCGTTTGAGCTATGGCTCCAGTACTGTCACAATACAGCAGAAAGGGCCATCAACAGTGGACGTAACTCCAAGCTCGATGATGAACTTCCGCAACCACTTCACCTCCTTTACAACATCGGATGTAGCAATATATTCTGCTTCGCATATATAATCGACCATAGTATATTGCTTGAAACTCTTTTAGTAAATTACTCCTCTATTTAAGATAAATACGTAACCTGACATGCTTCTACTATCATCATGATTTGACTGAAAATTAAAATTAGTGTATCCCATAAGTTTTAAGTCAGTGTCCCCATAGATAAGTCATTGGTCATTAGTATTTCTCAAATACTTAAGGATTATTTTCACAACCTTCTAATGGTTTTCATCCGAATCAGACTAATATCTACTCACTACCCCTAATGAATATGCCACATCTGGTCTCGTATACGTCATGACATACATGATAAATCTTACTGTTGAAGTATATGGGATCTTACTCATACGCTCTCTCTTCTGAGGGGCTGTCGGACAATCTTTTTTGGAGAGAGAAATTCTATTGCCTATCGAAAGATAGCTTTTCTTAAAATTCTATATATTGAACCGTTTCAATATGGTATCGATATACATGGATTGAGATAATTCAAGCAACCTTCTAAATCTATCTCTATAGATCTTCATGCCTAGGATATAGGATGCTTCTCTTAAATCCTTCATGAAAAATTATGATGAGAGTCACAGCTTCACACTTTGCAAAGCTGAGATGTTATTTTCTATTAACAGTATGTCATCTACATACAGTGCAAGGAAGATAACTGCAGAATCATTAGCCTATTTGTAGATGCAAGATTTTTCTTCGTTCGTAATGAAGCTATACGTTTTGATCACCTTATCAAAACATATGTTCTAACTCCTAGATGCCTGCTTCAGTCCATAGATGGATCTATTTAGTTTGCACATTTTAGATTCATCTGTGGATGTGAACCTTTTAGATTGTATCATATACACCTCTTCTTCCAGATCTCCATTTAGAAAAGTAATTTTGACATCCATTTGTCAGATCTCATAATCTAAGTGTGCTGCTATCGCAAGCATAATCCGGATAGACTTGAGCATTGCCATAGGTGAGAACATCTCAACATACTCAATACCATAACACTGATGGTAATCTTTGGAAACTTGACAGGTTTTATCGATCTCCACCTTTCTGTCCGCTCTTTTTTTCTTTTGAAAATCCACTTGCACCCTATGAGTTTTATCTCTTCGGATAGATCAACTAGTATCCATACACTATTGATCTCCATGAACTCAATTTCAGATTTTATGGTCTCAAGCTATTTCTGAGAGTCAGATCTTTGCATGGCTTCTACGTAGGTGATCGGGTCCTCATCGTTCTCATCTAGTTTGATAGGATCATCATTCCGAATCAAAAAATTATAGTATCTGTCTGGTTGATGCGGTATTCTATCAGATCTCCTTAATGGTACCTCTACACGCTCTAGATCTCCTTAATTTTGCTGATATTAGTTCTTTTTTCAAAAAATTCTTTTTTTAAAAAGATTATCCTGTTGCTGATGAACATCTTTTGATCTTCAGCAAGATAAAAGTAGTATCCTTTAATTTTTTTTGGATACCCTACGAACAAGCATTTATCGGACTTTGATCCAAGCTTATCAGTTTTTAAATGCTTGACATAAGTCAGACACCTCTAAATCCAAAGGTGTGAGAACACCGACTTACGTCCTGTCCACATCTCATATGGAGTTTTATTGACAGACTTGCTCGGGATTTTGTTAAGAATATGCAAGCAGTTTCAAGAGTGTATCCCCAAAAAAAGATTGACAGATTTATAAATTCTATCATGGATCGAACCATGTCTAATAGGATTCGATTCTTTCTTTTAGATATCCCATCATGTTGTGGTGTTTCAGGAGAGGTCCACTGAAAGAATCTCATTCTCCTCTAGATATATCAGAAAATCACTGACGAGGTATTCACCTCCTCAATTTGACCGAAGAGTTTTAATGCTCTTTCCAGTCTATTTTTCTACTTTACTATAGAATTATTTGAACATTTCAAATGATTCAGATTTATGCTTCATAAGGTAGACGTACCCATACCTTGATAGATCGTTTGTAAATGAAATGAAGTAATAGTATCCTTCTTTGGCAGCCATATTCATGGGTCTACATACATCATTATATATTAGACCTAAAATATCACTGACTCGTTTATATTTTTTTCTTAAAAGATGACTTGATCATCTTACCAAGCAGACAGGATTCACAGATCGATAATGATTCAAAATTATTAATTTCAAGGACACTCTTCTTGATTAACCTATCTATCCTATTCTTATTCACATGACCCAGCCTACAATGCCAAAGGTAGAAATCACTGATATTATCTATCCTAGGATATTTGTTCGATGTGTACATTACAACAATAGGCTGTGATAATATATATATGCTATGCTTTAATTGTCCATGCATAATATAGTATCATTCACAATGATATCATAAAAATTATTCTTTATTAAAAATTTGAAACCAAATTTGATCAAAAGGTCTATAGAGATGACATTCATCAAAAAGGAAGGACAATAATAATACTTATCTAACATGACACTTTTGGACTCGAAAATAAACTACATAGTTTTTAAAGCTAGAATTGAAATAAGATTTTTATCTCCAATATTCAGGAATCGCTCACTTTCTCTAAATCTCCTACTAACCTGCAGTCCCTACAATGAATTGCAATACCCAGGTAGTAGTATCATAAATAAAGAAATTATAAGGAGTTATCATATAAATATCTTATGAAATAATCGATTGCTTATTTCTATTATTATGTGGCTTGTTTAGGTCAAGAAAAGCTATATAAGTCGAACAATTCCTTTTCTAATGATCCAACCTCTTAAAAAAGAAGCATTCTACCTGGTACTTATCAACTTTCGACTTTTTGCTTTGGTTTAACTTGGGATTAGTGGCACTATTTTCTGCACCTTCTTATTCTTTCCTCTTTTAGAGCATCGACGACCTACAGAAAAATCTCCCACTACATGCACCAGCTCCTTCTGGAGCTGATGGTCCTTTTCGAATGTCTACGCAATCCTAGCTGTTGGTGCAAAAATCCGCTTGCGTCGGAGAAGCTGGAGATGAGGGAGTCGCGGTCGCCGTCGGGACCTGCAAAAGAAGTCTAAACCGGAGGTGGGGTTGCTCCGATAAGACCCTCCGACGCTCAAGTCAGTTCTCTGCCTCAACAAGAATGGAGTGCTCGAACGGAAATTTTAGCAGAGTTTTTAGGTAAAAATGAGAGCCCATAAAATAACGTATCTGGGGTCCCCCTTTTATAGGCGGGGGAGCAACAGACTGATACCAGTGTCTGTAACTGTCTGGTAGTGGGCCGTCCATAGTCAGGAGGATTTGTTGCGAAGAGTAGTGGAGTAGACCCGTGGCTATCACCGAAGCGCGCCACGTGGAGTCTGCCGCAGGGAGTGGAGCGGCGTCCGTTGTCGCGACTTGCCAGAGGATGGAAGAATCGTGCGGTATCCATCATAGGAAGTGGAACAGGATCGTGGGCATCATAGCGGTCTGCCAGAGAATAATGGAGCCGCATGGAATCCGTCGCAGGAAGTGGAGCAGGATATTGGTCGTTGCTGCGTCGCGCCAGGGAGCGCAGACCTGTCGGCTGAAGTTCGGCTGGAGTGTCTGGCGGAGAGGGGTGGTTAGCTGTCCATTTGAGAGGAGCCCGGAGTTCGGCTCCCGTAAGAGTCCGGACGAAGTCTTCCTTTAGCCGAAGTCGGAGACGAGGCTCGGCTCCCGTAGGGGTCCGGGCGGAGTCTTCCTTGGAGTGGCGGACGGAGCCCAGCTCCCGTAGGAGTCCGGGCGGAGTCTTCCTGCGATTGAAGTCAGATGCGAAGTCCGGCTCCCGTAGGAGTCCGGACGGGGCTTACCGGCAGTTGAAGTTGGCGGCGGAGCCCGGCTCCCGTAGGAGTCCGGGCGGAGTCCTCCTTGCGGTTGAAGTCATGGACGGAGCCCGGCTCTCGTAGGAGTCCGGGCGAAGTCCTCCTGCAGTTAAAGTCAGGTACGAAGTCCGACTCCCGTAGGAGTCCAGACGGAGCTTACCGACAGTTGAAGTTGGCGGTGGAGCCCGGCTCCCGTAGGAGTCTGGGCGGAGTCCTCCTTATGGTTGAAGTCGTGGATGGAGCCCGGCTCCCGTAGGAGTCCGGGCGGAGTCCTCCTGCAGTTAAAGTCAGGTGCGAGGTCCGGCTCCCGAAGGAGTCCGGACGGAGCTTACCGGCAGTTGAAGTTGGCGACGGAGCCCGGCTCTCGTAGGAGTCCGGGTGGAGTCCTCCTTGCGGTTGAAGTCGTGGATGGAGCCCGGCTCCCGTAGGAGTCCGGGCGGAGTCCTCCTTGCGGTTGAAGTCGTGGACGGAGCCCGGCTCCCGTAGGAGTCCGGGCGGAGTCCTCCTGCAGTTAAAGTCAGGCATGAGGTCCGGCTCCCGTAGGAGTCCGGACGGAGCTTACCGGCAATTGAAGTTGGCGGCGGAGCCCGGCTCCCGTAGGAGTCCGAGTGGAGTCTTCCTTGCGATTGAAGTCGTGGACGGAGCCCGGCTCCCGTAGGAGTCTGGGCGGAGTCCTCCTGCAGTTAAAGTCAGGCGCGAAGTCTGGCTCCCGTAGGAGTCCGGACGGAGCTTACCGGCAGTTGAAGTTGGCGGCGGAGCCCGGCTCCCGTAGGAGTCCGGGTGGAGTCCTCCTTGCGGTTGAAGTCGTGGATGGAGCCCGGCTCTCGTAGGAGTCCGGGCGGAGTCCTCCTTGCGGTTGAAGTCGTGGACGGAGCCCGACTCCCGTAGGAGTCCGGGAGGAGTCCTCCTGCAGTTAAAGTCAGGCGTGAAGTCTGGCTCCCGTAGGAGTCCGGACGGAGCTTACCGGCAGTTGAAGTTGGCGGCGGAGCCCGGCTCTCATAGGAGTCCAGGTGGAGTCCTCCTTACGGTTGAAGTCATGGACGGAGCCCGGCTCCCATAGGAGTCCGGGTGGAGTCCTCCTTACGGTTGAAGTCATGGACGGAGCCCGGCTCCCGTAGGAGTCCGGGCGGAGTCCTCCTGCAGTTAAAGTCAGGTGCGAAGTCTGGCTCCCGTAGGAGTCCGGACGGAGCTTACCGGCAGTTGAAGTTGGCGGCGGAGCCCGGCTCCTGTAGGAGTCCGGGTGGAGTCCTCCTTGCGGTTGAAGTCATGGACGGAGCCTGACTCCCGTAGGAGTCTGGGCGGAGTCCTCCTTGCGGTTGAAGTCATGGATGGAGCCCGGCTCTCGTAGGAGTCCGGGCGGAGTCCTCCTGCAGTTAAAGTCAGGCGCGAAGTCCGGCTCCCGTAGGAGTCCGAACGGAGCTTACCGGCAGTTGAAGTTGGCGGCGGAGCCCAGCTCCCGTTGGAGTCCGGGTGGAGTCCTCCTTGCGGTTGAAGTCGTGGACGGAGCCCGGCTCCCGTAGGAGTCCGAGCGGAGTCCTCCTGCAGTTAAAGTCAGGCGTGAAGTCCGGCTCCCGTAGGAGTCCGGACGGAGCTTACCGGCAGTTGAAGTTGGCGGTGGAGCCCGGCTCCCGTAGGAGTCCGGGTGGAGTCCTTCTTGCGGTTGAAGTCGTGGACGGAGCCCGGCTCCCGTAGGAGTCCGGGCGGAGTCCTCCTTGCGGTTGAAGTCGTGGACGGAGTCCGGCTCCCGTAGGAGTCCGGGCGGAGTCCTCCTGCAGTTAAAGTCAGGCGCGAAGTCCGGCTCCCGTAGGAGTCCGGACGGAGCTTACCGGCAGTTGAAGTTGGCGGCGGAGCCCGGCTCCCGTAGGAGTCCGGGTGGAATCCTCCTTGCGGTTGAAGTCGTGGATGGAGCCCGACTCCCGTAGGAGTCCGGGCGGAGTCCTCCTTGCGGTTGAAGTCATGGATGGAGCCCGGCTCCCGTAGGAGTCCGGGCGGAGTCCTCCTGCAGTTAAAGTCGGGTGCGAAGTCCGGCTCCCGTAGGAGTCCGGACGGAGCTTACCGGTAGTTGAAGTTGGCGGCGGAGCCCGGCTCCCGTAGGAGTCCGGGTGGAGTCCTCCTTGCGGTTAAAGTCGTGGATGGAGCTCGGCTCCCGTAGGAGTCCGGGCGGAGTCCTCCTTGCGGTTGAAGTCGTGGACGGAGCCCGGCTCCCGTAGGAGTCCGGGCGGAGTCCTCCTGCAGTTAAAGTCAGGCGCGAAGTCCGACTCCCGTAGGAGTCCGGACGGAGCTTACCGACAGTTGAAGTTGGCGGCGGAGCCCGGCTCCCGTAGGAGTCTGGGTGGAGTCCTCCTTGCGGTTGAAGTCGTGGACGGAGCCCGGCTCCCGTAGGAGTCCGGGCGGAGTCCTCCTTGCGGTTGAAGTCGTGGACGGAGCCCGACTCCCGTAGGAGTCCGGGCGGAGTCCTCCTGCAGTTAAAGTCAGGTGCGAAGTCTGGCTCCCGTAGGAGTCCGGACGGAGCTTACCGGCAGTTGCAGTTGGCAGTAGAGCCCGGCTCCCGTAGGAGTCCGGGCGGAGTCTTCCTTGCGGTTGAAGTCGTGGACGGAGCCCGCAAGGGTTAATCCCGCTGAGAACTTCGGCTGTGGGTATTTTATACCCAACACTAGCAAACCATGATAGTTCACTACAGGCTTGATCATTCTATAATGACTCAAAAAGGATAGATAGGATTTCGATAGCAAATTGAGGATAGTATCCTTGCCTAACTGTTCATGTAATGGAAAGTCAAATTTGCTGAAGTATTCAATTTGCTCGATCATGTACAATACATGATTAGTGACTGATGCCCCCTCTCGCATATGGGCATTGAACACAACACAGAAGATTTTATGTCTCTCCACATCCTTAGGGGTGCCAAAGGACATATTCAATATTTGAATCATATCCTCTGGCTGTGCATCCTCAAACTTACGACTAAGTTCATCGTTCATGGCTGTCCTCATAATGTAATGCATCATTGTGCGATCATTGAGTCACTTCAAATAAGTCTTTGATAGCACAGGGTGCATTGGCAGTAGGTTCTTCAGGTGGTGGATCCATAATCACATACAGAATTCTCTCATGCTCCAGGATGATTTTTAACTTTCGATACCAGCTATCGAAGTTGGATCCGATAAGCTTATCGCTGTCCAACAATGATCAGAGTGATAGTGTGTTGGCCATAGCTGAAAAGAAGAAACATAAACCTATTAGTATATGAATTATTTTAATTCGAAAGATATGAATTTTAGTCTAAAGGTTCTTTCACTATTTTATATGAATTGGTAGCCTCTATCTCCAATTCGAAGAATTATATTAATTTCTTAATGGGTACTAAAATCACACAGATTGCATTCGAGCTCGAGTATGGCTCGACCAACCTTGGTGCATCCATAGATAGGTTGATAATCAATTATTTCTCTGAACAACTTCTAGTAATTAGTTTTATTCTAGATATTTCTTCAATAGACGTGTGTACCTCTACTAAAAATTCTGATTAGATCCAATCATTAACATGACTACACCAAGTGCATCCAATAAACGAATGTTCAGCCCGAGTGTGGCTCGATCAACTTGAGCATTGATCTGAAGGGTATAACAAAATGATCATATGATGAATGATAATTTTAATACCCAATAGACACCTAGCGTGTGGCACCTCCAATGCCTATTTAGAATATTAGACTCATTATCATGCACCTTAATGGGAGGTTATGAACAAGTTATCTCTATAACTGTATCATTTTAAGGACCTAATAATTTAAAGAATTTAATTTTATTGATTTGAAAGTAAGAAAAAAATTGATCTGTAAGTCGTAAATCTCCCACTGACTTCACCAAGTCATGTAGAAGATTAGATACAAGCTGGTCTAAAGATATCTGAATCAGTCATACTGATTTATCTTAATGGCATAGATCAGCTCGAATCGATTAGTGATCTAATCAAAATATAATCTATCATGTTGATCAGATAAGTGAGATCAGTGAGAGGGATATACCATTAACTCGTCATAGACTCCATCTAGGTGAGTAGCTCTTAATTAATTATAACTTGATCAAAGCTGCTAAACTTACCTTAGACACCAACTGGTTAACTAGTTTCGATTTGGTCCACCAAAAAATTCGGGCTCAACCACTGAGTCATGATTATGGTCCATTTATTAAGATAAAAATATGGACTTGATCAAGCTTCAACTATTGAGATTGATCTAGAAAAATTCTAACCTAATCTAATTTAATTCTTGATTAGAATTAACCATTTCTCAATTCAATCTATATTTATTTTTAATCCTAAGTCTAACCCAATAGAAGGATCTGATTCATGCTAATCTATTGCCCATCGATTTATATGGTGGCTTAGTAATTTTCAATTCTTAAATCTAGATCGTTTAAACTTAATTCTAAATTAAGTGTGTAAAATATATGTTTCAGTTTGTAGAACTATTCTACTAGAGTTTCAAGTGAAGCATACCATATGTTTCATATCATGAAAATAAATTTTTATATCAATGTTTAACAATTAAATATGTATAAGTGTGATATAGACTTTATACATACATCACATGTATCATGACTATTTTAGATCACTACGGATTAGAACCGAAATAATAATATTAAAATTTTATAAAAATTGATTAAAAATAGATTTTAAAAAAGATTGTTATTCCAATAAAATTCAGCAACAAGAATATTCTATTATAATAACTTATAACAAATCTTAACCAACTGTTGATTAGATTCTTATAATCTAATCAAAATCAGATCATAAATTTTATTTAAATAGATCTAAATCAGATTTAATGTCTAATATAAAATTTTAGTTATATACAATATGTAAATAAATTAGAAATAATCAATTATGCATCCGTGTATCAAAGTCGATCTGGCTCTGATACCAATTGAAGGAAAAAAACATGTTTCTTAGGAAAAATACAGCGGATAGCTAGGGTTGCATCTAAAATTTTTTATAATAATTTAATAAAAATTAGATTTTTACTTAATATACAGTAAAATTTGAATCAAATCTCAAAGATTCTAAATTCAAAGCCTCACATAGTCTGAATCCACAAACCCTCTATTTCTTGCGTACGTCAAACTTTGCAAGAAAGTGGGATGAAGTCTCAGATTAAAGTATCTTTACAAGGCAACAAGGGAGGAGAGAGAAGGGCTCTGGTGTGATGCCTCACACCAGTAAGAGAGACACCTAAAAGGTCTTGATGCCATGGAGAGGAGGGACACCCAAAGGATCTCACACCAAGAGGGAAGGGGACACCTACTACTCCTTCACCCCTTCTCTTTCTCTTTCTCACCTCAGCACACAATCTAATTGTTATTCATGATAGTTAGAGGTCTTTTCTACTTATAGATAATTTTTCATGACCCATAGGACTAGGATTTCTAATTTAAATAAGCGTTGAATTAATTCTTAACTTATCAAAGAAGGAGTCCTAAGAGAGAAAAGATTGGTGCCTAATTAGGCAGCCTTATGCACCTACGCCTATACCCAAGTATGGGATGGCAACAACCAGCACCGCCATGAGGAGAGAGAGTCTCAGTAAAAGTAGACTCTAAGGATCTAATCCAAATTTGGATCAATTCGAATCCAATTCGAACCTGATTCGAATCAAATTTGAATAGGCTGTCAATCCCAAACTATTTAAGATTTAATATCAAGTCTAACTTAGATTTATGAACTCAATTAAGTCTAATTAAATTATATCTAATCTAAAATTAATTAATACTTAAATTCAGTCTCTCATAGACTTTTGGATCATAGATCAAATCTTATTCATCTCCAAAATTGAACCTAAATCTCATGTCTAGTACTAGCTAGACATAGTCAACTGTTTCATCCCATATGATCCATAACTTAATTCTCTATCAAGTTAATCTATTTATTCAATCAAGTCATATATTTTCAAATTGAATATATAGACTTAGGTCAATTCTTTCCTATATCGCTTGACTTTATGCATGACTCCATAGGTTCGAACACTAAGCCGATAACACAGAAACTGTTTTCTGTACTAATCAAAATTACCATCTAGCACTGATTTTCAATGTCCAAATAGGTCGAATAATTGTAAGGCAATATAAGAACCTATGTATATGGTTACTGCATAATTTATCCCTTTGACCCTGAATGCTTTAGGACAATCCAGAGTTAAATTGTCAACCCTGGAGGATCATCCACATTGTACTCCAATCTTTCAAATCCATCATATAGATTATCCTGATCAAAATTTTACTAAATTGAAATACAGTGATACATCAGCTTCTATAATTTAGAGAGGTCAATTTCATCTTGATCCACACACAGACTTCGCAAGTACTTGACTGTACCCAGTAGCCTTCCATCACTGTATTAGAAATATAGATAGTCTGACATCAAAGCACAGAGAGTTGCTTACAAGTCACTATGGTGATCTCAAGTCTGAGAAATATTTATGCCCATATGCTTCATGAGCTGCTCTTGACAGTGGAGCGCTCAGCAGGTGAGTTACTTATTCAGTGACGATGTACTCCTACATCTCACCTGTATGCCATACTAGTATCTTCACACTCTTTGATTAAGAGAACAACCAATCTATATGGCACACAACGACCTTCACTCGGTAAACATCATCATCTTTTAATAACGTATCATTTGGTCGTGAATATATTTAAAAACTATATAATAAATTTTTTTTTATCGATTACTTTATAGTTCTAAGGACTTCATCATAATACAAGAATTCTAGTAAGGAAGATGTAGCTTTACGATGAATGTGTCAAAATAATTTTTATTTAATGATTAATAATTCATGTACATATTACAAAATAAGCACAATCGTCCAAACGATTGACTTTAGGATACATTTTCAATAATTTTTTCTTTGAAAGGTTGTTTAGGATTAGCTTCCGACTCAAGCACTTCTTAAAGACAAAGACATGGAGCTATTGGTTGCCTATCCAATCTACGGATTGGAGGACGAGATGACTAAGCACGCCTTGCTTCGTCGTCTGCGGGCATGCTTTATCTGGGGAATGGCAGGAGGCCAACCCTAAGGAGCTATGACTGACTCCTGGCTTTCCTCATTCTTGGACACGATTCGTCAATGCACAGTAGAGAACCAGGCCGTCGGTGGTAGGATGGCATATGCTGCTTATCAGATCTGATTGTCCAGCAACACCTTAATCTTCGATATTGAGATTTTTTTTATGCATCGGGTGCTAGAGAGAGCCTGTTACCTTGTTGAGGAGCACTATTGGTTCGACGCTGCTGGACGGTTCCTTGTCACCCCGAGTCTCTGAGACTCTCTTGCTACACATGCAGTGATCCAGAGGATTCTTTTCATCGCTTGGGAGCCTCCTTTCTCAGGGTTTGTCAAGGTCAACTTTGATGATAGTATCAGAGATGGCAGAGGTGGTGCGGACTACGTCATTTGGGGCTTGGATGGTAACCTTCTGACAGTTGGGTGCTCACACCTATTTGAGCCGTCAGTCCTAAGAGCAGAGCTCCAAGTAACCTGGGCAGGCATCACTTGCGCACAACAGGAGTGCATATAGAGAGCATCTTCATGGTGGGTGACTCTGTCACAATCATTAACTGGATCCGGGATGAGATGAAGTGGGTAGAGGCTCACTCGCTGCTCCATGACATCTGAGAGTAGGGCTGGCAAAATATGACCTGACCTACTAATTCGACCCATGTTCGATCCATCATAAACAGATTTGAATTTAGACTAAATAGATTTGAATCATAAACGGATTGACCTGTTTAATCTGTTTAATAATTGGATCAATTTGAATTTTAAATATTTGACCCGTTTAACTCATTTAACCTATTTAATATTTAAGTCGGATTGACTCAGATAATCCATTTAATCTGTTTAACTTATTTTTGACTTATTTAATCCGATCTATTTAACCTGTTTAACCCATTTAAAATTTGTTTAACCTATTTCAAATCTGTTTAACCTATTTTTGATCCATTTAATCCGATCTATTTAACCCGTTTAACATGTTTAATCTATTTAATCTAATTTAACCTATTTAATCAATGGGTTAAACGGGTTGGGTCAGATTATCTATTTAATAACAGGTCAGATTCGTGTTTGAATTTTTGATCCGTTTAGTAAACAGGTCAGATTTGGATTGACGATTTTTTGATCCGATCCGCATTGACCTAATTCATTTATAACCCGGCCCTACTCGATTGCCACCCTATCTGAGAGTCCTAGGTCACTTTTCTGCGACGGCTGTTGGACATGTCCACCGAGAGGCGAATAGTGCCACGGATTGGATAACTTCATTTTTGTTGATCATACCGGAGATTGATTATGGCGCCATGGAGATGTATGTCTACGAGCACTTCGTAATATTTTGTATTCTGACTTTTTAGATTATATTGCATCAGAATGGTATGATTGCCCTGCTTGTATCAAAAAAAAAATTCTTCTCATTTTCTATCTAATCATTTAGCCAATTAGTGTTCAAAAGTTCATCATATATAGCAAATTAGACCGCATTCTACATCGAAACTATTATTACGTGTTAAACAAATATTAGCAGCTTTGCTCTTCCAAATTCATTTTAGATTAGGGTTATATTTTAGCCATACAACATAGCAAAAATTAAAATATTAGCAGATGTACTAAAAAATAATTTTATAATTTTAAGCATTAATTTAAGCTGTAATAATTAGTAACTCGAAGTAAGGTGTAGCCTTAAAGAGATTTATAATATTGTTGATGTTATATTAATATTCTATATTAGTTGTTGGTGGCTTGTGATATGAATAGATGTTGAGATGATAAGAGTGTTGGAAATTCTCATGAGATGGGCTTCCATTGATTATAGACCGATTTTTATTTTGATTTGTTATGAAAATATGGGCTAAATTATCGTCTGAATGAATGATTAAAGAGCCATGATTATCAGTGATCATATTATTTTAGGTTCTATTATCTTAGTTACGTGATATAGCAGTTATCAATATAGATCTTACTTATCTAATGGGTCTGTGATGGATAGATCCATTAGCATTACTAATTGCATTAGGTCCCCACTCCACTTCTATATATATCCGTCTGTAGAGAAACCATAGGGCATCGATATCTCTACTTTCAAACTATCCTATTATGGTGACAGATATAAGTGGAGACAGAAGGAAGATCTATTCCGTCATTATTGATTTCTTCTTCCACAAGATGCAGGATGTTGGTACAGTGATCGTGAATAGATGCCCAAGAATTTTAAGAATATTTGATAGATTGGATTTTATTTTAATTTTTTGGATGATTAATGTTCTAATCTTGTATGAAATCCACCAAGTTTTTCTGCAACGAGTCCATATTTCCTTCGTATCATATTTGTGTTATATGTTGTGTGCCTAGCACGAGTACAAACCAAGCTCTCGCATCGGCCGGAAAGAAAAAAACAAAAGAGAAAGGAAAAAAAAACAGCAAGGACGAGGCATTCACAGCCGCCTTGCTGCTACTATAAAATATAAAGGAAGATCTCCATTTGGTTTTTTTATTGGTCCTGATCGATCCACCTCTAACTCTTGCCCATCCTCGGACAACTTACGCGGCACAACCCCTGCCGAATTCAACTTATATAACTTTGATTAAAGGAAAGGAGGGACATGGGCAACAACATAAGAACATGGCTCTTGCCTCCTGTCAAAATTCCTCCTTCCCATTCTCATCATACTGAAGAGCTCTGCCATGTTTGAGTGGTATAGGATGGTCTTTTTTTTTTTTTTAAGGAGATTAATTGAAAGAAAAGGACAGCAACATCATCCCCATAATGATCAACAATAAAGAGCAATAAAAACAGCAACAACAAATGAGATACGCTATTAATGCTTATTATAATAATTCTTATATTACATAATACACCTCCTTCAAAGCTCAAATATGGACTATTGTTGTTGAATTTTAGTGGTTGAGCAACTTCCGCGTGGGTTCACGGGAGTTGCGACTCGCGTGTTTTTCCTATTGGACTTCTGCTTGCGACCTTAGATCTGTATTTTTGAGTTGGCTTCTGGTCAGCGTAAAAAAGGTGATTTTTCATATCATCACCAAAGATCCCCAAAAAAGTCCCCAACATATATATAGATATTTTTATCAAGTTATACAATTTTTTTTTAGAAAAGAATGATCAAGTTGATGGAAGTTCATAAAATTAAGGAAGGATGAAGATTATATGTTACGGGATCAGATTTAGTTAACCATGTGAAAGGGTGTATTTACGAGGGATAATATATTTTGTCTTTTTTCAGAGAGAATATATTTTAGAAATTGAAAGAACAATTTGCTTTGTAGCAATATTGGGGGATGGCGTCCATGGTTTTGCTTGATGCATTTCAAAATTTTTGTTTCTAAGATGAAGTATACTTTTAAATGTGAAAAACAATTAAGGATGACAATTGACCTAATTGGCAGAGTCACTGGGTGTTGATATTAATAACTTGGGTCCAATTAGCCTTTATTATTTGATTTTGCTGAGCTTCCTCCCATCCTAATACTCAAAAGACAGGCAACAGAGTATGAGAGACGTAGTTGGGTCATTCGCTATAACTATGGCATCTTGATACTAGGTCTAATCAAATTCTGGCTAGGTCTCCTATTATTCTCATTGTCAAAAAGAGGATAAGAGAAACAAAGATATCAGCAACCACTTGGAGAAGTGTCGTATTACTACTTGATGAAAGTTGCCGATCTTTTCCTCACTACTCAAAATCCCTAATCAAATCTACAAGCATGTTAGGATCGATGCTAAAATGATCTAATATAATATTGGGTATAAAATATGCATTAAGATGCAAGATGCATAAACATGCATATACTTATGTGATAATCCAAGATCTTATCCAAAAAGATTAGTTTAAAGATATTATTTAAGTTTCTAATCTTATATAAATATTCAAGATTTTTCCAGCTAATAACCAACGTCGAATTGAACACATTCCTGCACCAGTTCTCACATACTTCCTCTATTTAAGTTCTGTTATCCTTGCTAAGCTAAGAGTTCAAATCCAATCATAAACACCATGGTCAACTCGTGGTCGAATCAATAAGTCATGTTGCAATATCCTCTAGTCCACGTAGATCATAGGTTGGATTTGCTCTGATATCATTTCTAATAATCAGGATCTTATTCAAAAAAACTAGTCAAAACATATTATTTGGATTTCTAAGTCTTATATAAATAACCAATATTTCCTCAACAAATAATCAATGCAGGACTAAACATATGTCCGCATAGGTTCTCACACTTCAGAGGCTTGGAGTTTGATATGTTGAGCATCAATTTCTTGGATCTTGTACCTCATGTTGCGGAGAACTATCAAATGATCTAATAAGCATATCCTGCTAGTATTTCCTTTCAAGGTGGGAGGGGGTGGTTAGTCTTCCACTTACATCCTAAGAAAGCAGCACAAGATTAGACAAACAGGGTGGAAGGTCACCGGTCTAGCGGAAAGCTTGTCGAGCTGGTGGCTAAATTGGCAGGGTGGTTGCGTTCATGGACTCGAGTAGGAAAGGAGAATACAATGATGCTGTATTCCTCATAAAGGGGCGTTGAGAGCTACCAAAACAATTGGTCCACAAACATGCAGTAGAAGAATCGTAAACAAGCAGTAGAATAAGCCACTTTCAAGTACAACTTAAGATGCACAAAAGCAAGGAACAAGCATATGCATGAATAGCATGCTTTGTAGTAGTGATTTTGGACGCTATAATCAAGTAGCAAAGAGAATAGACAAGCTAATAGAGGCTTTATGTAAGGGTTTCTTACGAAAACCATGTGCCAGTAAAATTGGGATGCACTGAACCATAAATAATTATTTCTAAAAACTCAAGCTAAGGGGTTGTCGTTGGAAAACCAATAGTTGTAGAACTTGAATTAGCTTCCCTCCTATATCAATCTCTTTATCTTTGTTCCAGGTAAAACAAGCATGTATAGGTGCTCATTTGACATTTGTAATATTACCTCTTCATTGTCGATCATAACTGAGATTGGTCTAAGATATCTAAGTTCTTTTTCATTCCTTAAGTAAGAGGACTTAATTATTATTTGCTGAATGATTAATATGAGAAAAAACAAAAAAGATCGAGTGACGATAGGTGAAAGAACAATTAAATTTAACTAATAGCGATTGTGATGCCATATAAGCGAGAATAAAAGAATTAATCATGAAAAGAGTAGAGGAATTTATCATCTCTGCTTCTCTAATCACAGCCAGTTTTGTCACTTGAACCTCATATAGAAAATGGTACCAAAAAAACCGCATATAGAAAAGGAGTAGGTCGACTCCATTACTTGTAGGTGATGCTGGACCCACTCCTTTTTTTTTTTTTTTCGAGGTTAAGTGGGTTGTAACCTCCATTGGATCTGCTTTCGTGATAGTAGAAATATCGCTCTATTTTTACAAGTCATATGAACTCATGCATGGAAAGTTGATTCTACTCTATGGATCTCTCGACCTTCATGAACAGTATATCAACTCTAATTTATGGAATAAACCTTGACATCCATACAGAAGTAGTAAAATCTTCGCTCGGACAACCGATATCCATGTAAGAGCGAATTGAAACTCTGCTCTTTGAGTAGAATTGGAGTTGCATGCTTTGCTGGTTGGCAGATCCTTTCACCATCAAGAAAGGCTTTGGATCCCAAACTTCTAGATGCTGGTTGTTTGACCAACTGCTCCATAAAATTTTAAGATAGAGATGACTGACAATTGATAGAAGCATTGTAGTGTTGAAATTATTTTCGAAAAGAAAACATGGATCTTTCTTTCTCCTTGTATCATGTAGATTGGAATTTATTTTCAGCAATAACATCTTTCAGGAGGTGGTTTCTTGTTCTGATAGCTTTTCTCCAGCACTTACCAGTTGTTTCTTACATAACTGCTTTGGATGGTTGTTCTTGCAAATAACACCTATGTTCTGGTAACTTCCTTTAGGAAGTTAATTTCAACATCAAACCACCCATATGTCGTCTCTTGTATAAGTAACAAATGACCAAACGCGAGAGCCTTTCTAGTGTCAAAACATTAATGATTAACCAACCTTGACCAGGCTAATATTTTTGAACCTTAATTCCTTCGAGACAATAAGTAATATTGGTTGCAGAATCAATTTGGAGTCAACAAGGAAATGTTATCCCAATATTATTGAAGGAATAGACTTCATAGAATAAGAGCTTTGTTGCATTTCCTTGAAGGAAGAAAAACAGGGAATAAAGTGCATTTAATGTGCATTAAATTTTACAATGATTTGAATTTTATCACAAGAACGTTGTCTCAATTTTTTATTGATGGGTTTGGTACGGAAATTATTTATAATATTTTATTATAAAAAATATTTAAAATATTACATTATCATTTTATATATATATATTATTTTTTAAAAATAATATTTTATTATTATTATTTTGTTTTCTTCTTTCTCCCCTATGGCTCCTCGCTTCTCTTTGTCCGTGGCTTCTTGGAGCCAACCCCACCAAGCACCCATGGCTCCTTCACTTCCTTTGTCCGTGACTCCTCCGTGCCCCCTTATGGCTTCTCCGCATCCCTTTGCCACCCGTGGCTCCTCCATCCTTGATCTCTTCCCCCCCCCACCCCACCTGTGTGTGCCCATGCACAGTTTTCCAACCCCACACCTCCTCCGCCTTGATCACCTCCCTCCCTTTGCACACGCCTGCAGTTCTCCACCCCCCACCGCACCTCCTCCTCCCTTGAATCTTGATCACACCCCACCCTCAACCCCCATCTCCACCCTCCAGCCATCTATGGTTCCTCTGTCTCGATGACCCATTGAGAAGATTTTTTGAAAAAAAAAAAATTCAATTTAATTATGAAACTTGTCATTAATATTAATGTTGAAATAATTTTAATTTTTGAAATAATTACTGTATCAACTGTGTACATTAGCACTTCAACTGGTTGAAATCCGATGATATATATTTAATTTTATGATAAAAAATAGATAAATAATAAAATGATTGAAATATCTTTTAATGCACCGTAGCAATATCTTTTTTATGTATTTGGAGAGTGAACGGGATAAATGGGTAATTGGGCTTTCCCTTGAGAGGGAAGCAAGCTATTCATGTTTAAGGCTGGGATGATTATGTAAGAATGGCATAAGACTATTTCATCCGGCCAAAATGGTTGTTTGGTGGAACAAGTGGGAAATAACAGAGAGAACGGAGATATTCCTCCACTTATTCCATAACCAAACACTGCCTAAGTGCTTGAGGGTTGAGAAGAAGGTATCTTCCAAATTTGTTCATTTTAATGAAGATCCTCAATCCTTGTATTCTTCCAAGTATTAATCATCCACCCATAGCTCTTGTTTCAAAAGCATCCTTATTATGACTCACGATGTTGGATGAAGGTTACCTACATCATTAAGATAATGTTTAGATATTTTTTTAGTAAACTTCTTCTTTATCCTTAAATCTAATCAGCACCAGCTACAGATGCATTGTGTTTGTTATAATCATAAATAAAGTTGTCAAAAGTTTCTTTGGTTGAACTTCTCGAACCGATGGTCAAATCTTGTGCCGTTCTGTTCTTACTTCCTTTTGGCAGTCTGCTGTCCTAATCTCTCTTCTCTCTCTTCTTGTATCAGTTCAATATTTCAGTGAATTGGCCCCACGCCCGACGGTACCACTTTGCAACAAAATTATGAAATATTTACGTATGTGCTACAGAAACGGACTTCAAATTTCTCACTTACCTGGATAAAAACAATTACATGTTGGTAATATAATTCCAGACGAGAATATTACATTTATATGGCAATGTATGTTACTCTGACCGAGCAATACATTTACTTAAATATGGCTAGAGTAGTGTTCATCATTTGATCGGCAACAATGTGGTTCATCCTCTCGGTTGGGTGGAACGCATCCCAGAAGACAAATTTGTTGGCATCTTGGCATGTGAATGGACTCTTTTTGTTGCACATGTATCCCATCTCAAAAATTCCTGTGGCGCAACAGCCAGATGCTGCATCCTCAAACCCTACACACCATGTAAACACATCAGACTTTGATGGCCATCTAACTAGATATGGATTATTGAATCCATAGTGAGTTTAATCCAATTCCTTAGCAATATATTTTCCTTCTCTCAGGTGAGTTATTAAACAATATCTGTTAGAAGGCAAAGCCCCTACGACGATGATTGGAAATTACTAAGGTGGGTTGGTTACATTTTTGGATTTTTGATTTTTAAAAAATATTTTTTATTTTTTTTTATTTTTACTATAAAGTAAAAGTAAAAAAGTAACTACGTTGCTATAAAGCAAAAAGTAACGTTTGGGGATGGCAGATGAAGAGCTTGATGAGGAAGAAAGGTTTGAGAAGGAGGGAGAAGGGGGTGGGAAGGTAAAGGCTCGACGAGGAAGAAGGATCCAGGCTCTTTACTTTTTGATTTGGCGTTTTAGATGTGGGAAAAAACAAAAAAAACAAGTTTTGAAAAGCAAAAAATTTTTATTTGCATATAAAATAATTATTTTGATTTTTTTGATTTTATTTGTTGCTTTTTATTATGTTACTAAACATTATTTTTGATGTTTGCTTTTTAAAAATCAAAAAATAAAAAAAAAATATTTTTTTAATGACTAACCAAATATCATCCTAAATGGATCAAGTCCATGGACTGGTCTAATAGTCACTCACCACATTATCCTCCTCTGTACTTAAGTTATTCAAAATGAAAACGGGATGGGAATTCATCTTGTTATCCACTATACGTGTGCCTCAGGATTTGACTGGTCCACTGGACTTGGTCCACCTTTTAATTTCTGCATGAAGATATTGATTTTCAGCACTTGCAGTAATTGAATGTGTTCATGTCGGCATGTGCATCCATTGATTCTTTCAGGCCCATGGCTTGGTGGAGCTAGATTAATTAATTGATTGCACTAGCATGCACAAAGTTGTTACATATCTGCACGGATCATGAATGCATATGATGCGAATACAATCGATTGTTATGGTCGCATATTTTGAAAAAATAGTCACATATGCTCTAAAGCTCGACAATTAGTACCGGATTCAAAGTTGAGCTGAAAATAGCAACTGAATTGGATTTTATAGAGCGAGCAAGTTATTAATCATATAAGGGCCACAACCTAATCATGATCTTCAATCTAGTCAGGGATTATTGTCCAAAAATATCTTTATATCGTATATTTTTCGAACATACCTAAAAGTGGTCCCTTAAATAAAAGTATGTGACCACCCACTTATGAATTATCCTTGCAGACGTATTGCCATCTATAATACGTGACAGTATTCATGTTGGAGATGGACCACAGTCCAATGTCTGATGCCAACGCCTCCAATGTTGGCATTTATGTGATGATCTATCATTAAATATTATGCGTTACCGGAAAAGTATAGGGCAGATTTTGCTGGAACTCACCATATGTCAATGGCTTCTGGAGGACATCCAAAAAAAGTTGGTAGACATCACTGTATACGATCGTGACACCATGCAGTTCTCCGTTGAGCTTTTTGATCAAGCACTGCAGCTTGCTGTTAAAATTCCAGGCCACCTTGTTGTATAATTCGTTGCAAGCCCCCATCGTCGGACTGGTGACTCGTTCCAGCGGTAAACACCCCATCGGAAGAATGCCGGTGACGTCTACTTTGCGAGCACCAGACTGGTATATTTCTCTGAGGAAACCTTCGGCAATGCCAATTAGGAAGTCCTGGTACTCCTCCACGGTATACTGCGACCCTCGGCCACCGGGTACCGTGTAGTAGTTCTCCAGGAAATCATTGGTCCCCAAGCTTATAATATATAGAGACTCTCTCAGTGTCTGTTGGGCCTTGGCTTCCCCTTGGTAAGCCTTCAACTTCCCACAGAATTCTTTGAAGTACTCCAATTCCTTCCATAGAGGTATGACGGACTGCAGAAAGAAACAAGCTAACATCAGTTCAAAGGAGTGTAAGCGCTCACATGAAGTTTATATTGCTGAATTGTGGCCCAAGGACTTACTAGCACATCAGATGTGGCGTTGTCGTAGCCACTACCGGCGGAGGCGAAGCAGACACCGGCGGCGAAGTCCTTGATGCCATATGTTGGGTCGAGGTAGGCCGGTACGGTCGGCGGGAGCCCGAAGGCTTCTGAGATGAAGTCGGTCGCAAGCCGCCCATTGCAGAATCGACCGGTGGGCTGACCGCCGATGAAGTCACGGCCGTAAGGCTTGAAGTTGCTCCTTGCGATGGTCGGTATGTAGTTGTTGTTACCGGTGTCGACCGATGAGTCCCCGAAGATGATGATTGCCGGAACTTTGGCAGTGATCTCAGCGAGATGAAGAAAGAGCGGGACTAACAGAAGCCAAGGCAAGGAGTTTGGTGACATCTCCAACCAGGCAGGGTAATGCGGAGTGGAGTGTAGTAATGACTAAATAGTTGAGTTGGTGAGGGCTGGAGAGAAGCCAAGGCGTAAGGCAATGGCAGTGAGAGACTGTTTAAAATTCTGAGGTAATAAATGGTGGTTGGTTATCTAACAGTGAAAAAAATGAGTCAAATAAGTACGTATATATATATGGTTCTAGAACGTCCAAGAGTTCGCAACAGCCTACATGGATGGCTAGACTAAAGTGGCAAAGGCTGCTGAAAGTGAAAGCAGAGACCCATGGGGTGCTTCCGCCCAACAAAAATGGGGAGGGCATTATGCCGTCATTGAAAGAGTATCGGCTGGTCCATCCAAAGCTGACGACTACCTGCACCGTTTTAGCTGTTGGATTTAATTCTTTTTGAATCCTTTCCAGTTTATAATCCAGTGTCTTTCTTTTGCCTCTGATTGAAGGTGTGAGTTTAGCAATGCTGTTGATTAAAGTCTCCTGCTGATTGTCTAAGCGAGTTGGATTTAAAAAACCCTGCCTTTATTGGGACTACAGGGCCTTGGCCCTTGGTGTATAGGAGGCAGGCTATCCTTCCCTGCTGTATCAAATCAATAAGACTTTTACATCAATAGTAAATAACAAGGTTATACTTCACTTAGAAAGCAGAGTTAGTAGTATACAGGTAATTAGGATTCGCAACATGCATTCGTGACTGTGTCCAGCACCAATCAAAGTAAATGGAACCAGATCTTATGCTACATCCTGTGAATTTGTTTACATCTTGAACTATACAAATGTTACAATTGATATAATTATGGTCTATTGCTAAAATAATTAATCATGGTTTATGGTAGTGCAGGTAAGGAATGAAGACAACGATCATTCAGGCTCTAAACGAGTAAAAAGCATGCCAACGACTCTTTGCAATAGCAGGACGACGTATGACTTGGAGCCAATAGCAGTCATCCAAGACATCCTGTGGTTAGGTCTGTCCTCAACCTATCCTTCCACCCTCGATCTTCTTCTAACGTCATTCTCCGCTTCCTTTCTTAGTCTTTAAATCTAATCTCAACTAAATTAAACCACATTGTGGGGTTAGATATCTAATTCATAACATATCCACGTCCATGTCAAGACTTCAGCCATTTGGTGGACTGACATAACAAATTTGTTGAGTCCATAGACGTGGTCAACACTGACCAATTTGGTTTGAGATCATGCATGCAAACAATACAACTGATTACAAGAGAAGAATCCAGCTACAAAATACCTTCATAAGGTTGATGACTAATAACAGTGTTACTTAAACAAGCATCAAGATAGTGCACAATGTGGAATGGTTAAGCTTTATCCAAAACCAGTAGGATGCTTTGAGCTCAAGTGGCTCTCAGAAGCTAAGCTTATCCGGGCCCCCTCTCACCAGGTTTTCCAACTCAAAGGCAACCGCTGCCTAGCCCTGTACACAACCTCATGCTTGGTCTTGCAAAAGTACAAGAGGTCACCCCATTTTGGCCCAAATTGATGCCAACCCACTCCAGATTGCAAAAGGATGGGAAGAAAAGTACAGGGGGTAAAGATGATAAGATGGGAGCACTCTTAAAAACCCGACCGATGCTATGATCGACTGCTTGTGATTGCATAATATTTGTCGGTGTATTCATGCCAAAAAGACGGATGGCTGTCCTAATGGAGTAGCATCTCCGACATGGCTGAGGCAGCGGTCTCAAATTTGTTTGAGACCATGAGGTTGTATAAAAACTACAGCTACTTCTGTAGGCTGATTGGATCTGGGAAAATTATTGGACTAATTTTATTTTGTAGCTAGCATGTGCAACTTTACTGAATTAAGCTTACATGTATCAGGTCCTCCACCAAGGCCAACAATTGATTACTTAAACTATCAACGATTCAGGTGATCAATTTATAATATGCTTCTACCTGAAACATGCCCTAGTTCACAGCTTGTTGCTATGCTTGTTCCAGTTCTCCGACTTGCTCTACAAACTCGGCACAGGAGGAACTCTGGTTCATCAGTTTATTCTAGAAACCAGCATGCAGAAAAGGCCTATATTCCAATAGCTTCAAGCATATATGTCAGAAATCTTTGTTTCTCTCTCACAATTCTGACACCAACTGGAGTTGGCAGTTCAAAAATATAATAAGTTGCGTTTTGCTAACCTGGAATAATCGCAATACATTCTGGGTTCGGGTTGTATCTTTTGGGTGAAAGAATGATTGATCTTCTTTTGCAACGTGGACCATTGGATTGCTCCCTGTACAGCTCTCAAAGCACCCTGAATTCCATCCATCTCCCTGCACACATCTGAAAGCAACCATTGCATAATCTAATCGTGGAGTCACATGAAAGAAGGTGAATCCTTCTTTTGCGCCAAAGGTACAACCTTTTCCCATGCATTCTTTCTGACCTCAACTTGGTTTATATATTGTTTGTGCAGCAGAAAGAAAACTATGCACGTCACCGAAATCAAACTCGGAAAGCAGATTCTTGAATTAAGCATTCTGAAGGTACCATCCATCTTGGACACGTCTAAGATATTTCAGTTTTGTAAACCATTATCTCATAATAAAAATGTCACAAAGGAAAGACGGTGCAAGTAGGATTTCCTGGCATCCATAAACAAAAACATCACTGAAATGCCAATAAGGAGATCAAAGTTGTAAGAAAATCAGAATATGGCGGACGGGATGATCCTCGAAATAGAAGATCCGAAGATGACAGGTTTTCACGAAGAACTTTCGAGACGAGCCTTGATCCATGCCTCAAGGGATTTCAGCTCTTCATTTGTTATAGAATGGCCAAGATCAGGATAAGCCTGAAATTTCCAAAATAAACAAATAATTAACAAAAGGTTCAGGTTATATTTAGTGTAGGCATGCTATATATTCATGTGTGCAGGGATTTCACCCCTACATGCAGTGCCAGCCGCTGTCTCCTGCCACCAAACTCATATCATTGTCCAAATAGGCACACTGGTGACTGACAATCGGATTTCTCATGTCAATCACTACGTTATCACAGCTGGGGTTGATTAACATAACAGAAGTGGATGAGGGGGATCCTCTCTATGCATGGCCAATTTGGCTAGAAGAATTACACCAGAGGCAAGTGATCCACCATTGGGTTTTCTCACAACAATCGCTAAACCATCACAGATGAGGGTGGGTGAGATATGAAAATAAAGTGGATGCATGTGGTGGATTCTGCGTCCATGTATGACCTATTTGGGTTCAATGATTACAACCAATATAGATATTCCATGTAGGTCCAGCATGAATGCATCAATGGGAGGTTCATGCAGTGTATCAACGTGACAAACTTGCATGCTTGTAGTTTTAGCACTCTTCTTGGTAATGATTACAGGAGCAGATAAGTCTAACAGACATATGAGGCACCGATGTGATAGCCATAAAAATTGGATACCCACCTAGCTAAAACACCATAAGCTGGAAAGAAGCAGCAGAAAAGTACCTTAAATTCACAGCTCATACCAGCTCGCTCTAGAAAAGGAGGTCCAGCTTGCCCAGCCCCAAACAGTACTGTTCTGTCAGCCATACCATGAGACCACAAAATGGGCGTCTGCAATATTCCAGATCAGTATATTGCATGAATAAAGAATAAGAAACGTCATAATCGATGCAAATCGGTCACTATAGATGAATTAGAGAGAAAAAGTATGCAATCAAGCAAGCACATGATTCATTGGATCATTCAGAAGTGTATGGCATCATATGATATAAATCCTCTTTTAGGGATAACCTATGATATAAATTCTTTTAGGAGTAAGCTATGTCCCTCAGCAAAACCTACAGTTGTTCTAGCAAGATGAAGCTTATCATGGTGGCTGTTCTAAATAAAAAACCATATATTATCTCCTGATTTGCTTTCTATAGATCCCATTTCCTAGTATCATTAATTGCGCACCCAACAGCATCCACTTACATTACCAATGCAGCTTCAAGCTACAAGAATTATGTTATTGCATTTGTATCGTAAATGTAGAAACAAAGGTTGAGACTTTTGAGCAATCATTACATCATTTTCTTTCTGCATGAGTTCATACTTGAGCTGAAAATTTTCTAATCATTTTAGAAACATCTAAGCTTGCTGGCAGTCTCTTGGTGGTTTATAAGATACCCATGATCAATTCTGTCCTTGCTAGAGTTAGGGGGATTTAAGGGAGGTTATCCCTCCGTATTTAGCTTGATGTTGCCTATGTTCACATTTACCAAAAAAAAGGGAAAAGGAAAAAGGCAACACGTACAGTATTGCGACACAGCTATTCGACCATATTTCATTACTTTAGAATTTTTGTTTGTTTATTTGACTTGCATATGTTTGTACATAACTGACAGTCCCATCAGTAATGGCTCAAAAATTCTAATCTAAAGCATTAAATATCATGAATTCTCAAAGGAACACATACCACAGTCCACAGCAATGATTACCAAACATGAGTAAAGCCACCACACAGCTACTATTGATATACTATTAGATGTGAACACATAACTAGTTGAGGACATTATATTATTTTCAAAATTTATGCTGTTTAATATGACTTGCATATGCAGGTATCAAGTCAAGCAAAAATGTTGGTCTCAGTAGTATGGCTGAACAACTCACCCCATCTAAAACATTATGAATCACACATGCTCATACAAGCACACATCATAGCAATGATTACCAAATGGAGTTAAGACACCATATAACAATTATAAATATAATATTAGAGGTGAAATCCAGTCACCCCTGTTAAGTACCTTTCTAGCTTCGGGTGATATGCATTCTATGATTGACGAATTAAAAGGAACCCATCCACTGAAGACAGCGCCTCCTCCCAAAGTTTTTGGGTAGAGCAACACACTTGCCAAGGTCAAGGCACCTGCCAAATTAGAATTGTTTGCAGGTGATAATCACACTATAATAAACCTTATAATAGCAAAGCAACAAAAGAGAAAGAAAAGATCATCTACCTCCTTGACTAAACCCACAGACGAATATATTTTCAGGACTGATGCCAGCAGCTACCTCCTTGTCTATCATCGCATGCACATTCTGGACAGCTCCAAGAAGTCCCTTTTCATCTTTCGGGGATTCCTGATGGTCACCAACAGGGTCAGAAGACAATAACATATACGATGGGCATGTGAAAAAGTATGTATGCATGATCTGATCATTTTAACCAGATATAGGAAAGGACTAACTTTACTTTTTCTTCTTTCACTTTTTTCAAAATTTCTTGTTAATTTCTCCCAGAAGATAAATTGAGGCCAGATATCATAGACGAGGAACATAGGGTGTGGTTAGTCATATCAGAAAACAGAACACCCACTTTGGGAAAGTGAAATGAGTGCCTTGGCAGTCAAATAGGGTAAAAAAGATTTAAAGGGGACGAATCAACTTGGCATTTAGTTTTCCCAGTGGCAAGAATGCTTTGCTAAAAACTGGGAATGATCTCAAATGGCCAGCATTGGGCCTACGTCAATTTTTCAATAAGATCCATTTTTCCCCACACAAAAGGACATCTTTAATAGTTTTAAAAATATTACAAAGTCCAAGGAATGTTTTGGATAAAGTTTAATCTATTTAAAGGGAGCTATTGCTGCACTTATTGCTGTTAAAGCTTATGCATGAAGTTAAGCTTTCAACAAGGTGGACATACATAATGTTCTTTCTTTCCTGGGTTGTGTAAAATTACTGCATTTCTTGATTCCCAAGACATGATCTGACCTAAGTATCCAACTGGTCACTCATCTATCTCAGCAATTCATCATGTCAGTCCAATGTTGTTGGGTGCTTGTTGCCCAGATCCCTTACATTGTGTTTTACCATGTTTCCTGCACTAGTACTCATATCTTCAGCCATAAGATGACATCCAAAGCAAAAGCAAGGTTGCCCATACCATACGTAAGAATCTCAAGAACTTCTATATGAGAATTCAACAGAAAACGAAATTTTTGAGGGAGACCTAAAAGCTACATATGCAATTATAACAGACTTCAAATGCAAGGTTTAGGTCCCCAATAATCAAAGATAAAAAAACAAACCAGTAGACAAGCTAAAACTCCTATGTCGGTTACTAGAAAACCTATGAGAGCAAACTTCACAAGTAGAAGACCCAAAAAGCAGCCTATCAAGTTAAACTGATGTTCAAATGCAAGACCTTACACTATGTGCATAACAAGATTAACAAGATAAACTTAGGAAGCACAACTTACAGCGCTCACAGGTATTTCATAAATATCAAACCATGAAGGCATGATAGCACCATCTGCAGAGAAAGACATCATAAAATGGTGAAGTGTTATGAGAAATCAAATATAACCAATGGAAATGAAAACAAGAGTTGAAAGTGCAGACAATAATAACAACTTACATGAAACTAAGTTAATTTATTATCAGATATACAATTATATTTCCTTATTTCCAAAATATTGACTAAAGGCAGTTATACTGAAATGGCGAGCAACAGGTACAAGCAATTTATAAAATAAGAAAAATATAAGAATAATGTGCTTCAGTTAAACTTCTATGTGATTATAGTACCAAAAAAAGAAGGAAAAAAAAAAGAATTCGAACTGAGTAAGCGCTCATCATCACCTTGAAAGAAAAGTGGTGCTATCTTTCTCCATCATATGTGGAACACTGCAAGATCCACTTTCATTAGATACATTTAGAAGAATCTCATTTCCTTTTTATTCAAGTGCTCTCCTCCCTACCAGTCTCTAAAAGTATGTGGTTCTTATGTTTTGGAAGAGAATTCCCCAAAAGAAGGATGCATTTCATATTCAAATTGAACAAGCAAGAGGATATTTCAGTTTCTGGATGCATGAAGCAGGTAGGTTGAATTATCGCGAATCTAGCTGTTGAACCACCTGCTCATCTGTCACTTACATGTTCTACGAACTCTCTTTTATTTCAGCCAGATATCACTTCCCAATCCAATCAAAGCAAAAATTGTCAAAATTTTTTAATGCAGTAGTTTTTTTCAAAAAAAAGAAAAAATTCAAACTCATTCATGTGTCCTTATTGCTTTAATTCAAAAAATACAAGTCAGATTGGTTATCTTTTCTTATCTAAAGATTTGACTTGGAAGACTCTAGAGATAATATATGCATGTTCGGAAAATTGTCTTGGTTTGGTGTGCATAAATTGTGGCCTACAGATACCATATGTTTCGATCATATGCAGGGGGTCACCATATTCAGTAGATAGCTTGTTTAACTCATATCTTGGAGTAAATATCAGTATTGTTTAACAAGAACACCTATGGTTTCTCAAGTTTCACCTCTGGCTCTTGAAAACCACCCTTTCTCTCCAAAATCACCATCATTGCACATTTATGATGAGATGAACATACTCAGTTTTAGGCAAAAAGAACTTCAAATTTAGTATCAATTGGCTTCAAACTGACAAGCAGCGATTTTGGATATATATTTTTATCTAAAAATATTAGAAATCTTATTTTTTCACAAATTGCTTGGTTCTGTTTGATAATTATATATCCATGGATCCTTCAACAATCCTCAAGTTGTGTCAAGATTAATATGATTTGATATGTAAGCATTTTTGCTATTTGCTACACAAAATACTATAATATCATAAAAGAAAGGCCAAAACTAAACAATAAATATTTTATGTTTAGGAAGCTGAATTTCTGATTCAAAATATTCTCATCTTGTATCAGGGTTCAAGCTAGATGTTATACTCAATTAATTTAACACGTATGATATAGTCACACCATTTTTTATACGTGTAACATAAAAAAAATAAAGTATATTACTTTTAAACATGAAAAATAAATGCACAAAACTCTCTTTTCCACCCAAAATTAAATAAAGAAAACTTACCTTGAAATCAAAAAAAAAAAAATGGTGCACCGGTATGGTTCAGTATGGTACCGTACTGGTCTCCTACTGGCATACAATCCATTACTAGTATTGCAAACCTTGCAAGGGCCTATCATGTGAGACCAATTTGCTTATTGTTTCTGCCCTTTGTTTGACATAACATCTGCATACCCCTTGCTAAACCAATTTGTCCAAGCATTATTAAATCCAAAAACTTGTTATCCGTTAGCCACCAAAAAGAATTGTTTTAATTTTAACCAAACCATAGGCTGTCGCTTTTTTTGGAGCACTTCTTTTCTGAAATTGTAGTTCTCAGATTTTCAGTGCTGGTCACCAACAATTTTAGAGAATCCAGATTCCTTTAAAAGGAGATCACTGTTCCACCTAATATTGTTTTCTTCGTCAACTTCAACCCAGTACCTTCCACCTAATATTTGGAGACCTTCTCCTGATTCACTCATTGCGAGATCCCCTCTCCAACCCCCAACCCCCACCCCCCCCCCCCCACTAGCGAATTCCTTCTTGTTCTCAGTACTTGATCAAGCTTGTTACTTTTGTCCTAGATCCATGATCAGCAAGTTGGAGAGTTTCACTGCTTATCCTCGTTACTGTTGTCCTACCAGGTATTTGACAGTTGGCCTCTTGCACTTTAATACCCTAGATTGCGATTCATTCTTGCTGGTAATTTTCTTTAATGGCTAATAAAATTTAGCAACATCAATATATAACATGGAAAGCCATCTTGATAGTTCTAAGTCTAGCCCAATATAGTATCAGGACAACCAAACCTAGTTCAATTACCCAGGCACTGAAGACATTACAATGTTGGATACACAGCGATCCCGTCCTAACGTCAAAAAAGGAATCGTCTTTGGCTAAATCGACTGGAAAACAAACTAAAACCCACAAAAAAATTTCAGAAAACAGAAAAGAAAAGAAAAGAAAGAAGGTTGGAAGGAGGGGAGAAAGAGGACTCACAGTTGCAAGAGACGGGAGCGTGGGGGGCGGAAGGGAAGGACCACTTGGTGTGCTTGAACTCAGGGAAGGTGAAGAAGGTGCGGATGGGCTCGTTGGCGGGGCCGGAGTCGCCCAGGCCGTGGAGCCAGAGTACGAAGCTACGGGCAACGGTGGTCATGGGGCGGTCCAGGAGCGGACGAGGGGTTTGGCGCTGGACGAAGGAGGTGAAGAGGGAGGTGGCGGCGAGGGTGATGGCGACGAGGGCGAGGGGTTTCAGGAACAGAGGATAATTAGATCGGAGGAAGCTCATTAATGTCGGTGTACCCAGCCCATTACCGTTGGTCCGTTTCCGTTTTGGCGATGCTCATCGGATGCAGATGAAGATGAAGACTTGGTGCCCGCGCCGGTAGGTGGGTAGGAACTAACCAGAAAGAGTAACGTTTACTACGCGTGAGGTCGAAAAAATATTCCTTGCAACGGTGATACCACGTTAAATTTATAATAAATTAATAAAAATTTTAATATTTTATTAATTATTATATATTTTATTAATTTTTTTAAATTATATTTTATATTATATTTTATTTATTTTTAATTATTAATTAATTTATTACAATGATAATATAGTACCACCATTGTAATAATTTTTTTTTTGATAAGATCAGTGTGTTGAGCTACACTTTGCAACGATCCTTTAAAAATTTTTTTTTTTTATTTTTTTTTTAATTTTAAATTTTTATTTTAAAAATTTAAATTTATATAATTATAATATATATATATATTATTTATTTTTGATGAATAAATTATAAAAAAATTAGAGTGATATTCATTGAATTTTGATTCATTTATACTTGGATCCAAAAAAGATTTCAAATGGATTCTAAATTTTAAAAAAAATTACAAAAAAACTTAGCTATTTATCTCCGACTTAACAAAGTTAACAGAAAAGATAAAATAATTAAAATACATTCAGTTCATATATATCAATTAATTTTTAATGAGTTATCTAAAATAAATAGCTTGATTAATTCATTAAAAATTCATACCGAGTCCCCAGACCATATGCACATCATAATTTTGTATCGTACTTTGTATTTCATACCCCACACTCCATTCAAGTTTAATTGAAGATAATTAACAAAATAAAAGTGAGATGACTTACATGAAAAAAATGGAGTACGAGGAGGATTTCAAGAACTTGCCTCGCTCAATTTGAAGCCATGATTGGAGATTGATGGCATAGAGCTGCATTACGGCTGGCAATTCGTGTTCACAGATTGTAAACGAGTCGTGTCGATCTGGATTATGATCTAGAAGTATAACACAGATTAGCTCAATCCGAAAATGATTTATTTAATTAAACATATCGACCTGTGGAACACGAACATGACATAAATATACACAAATTGACACGACACCATCCATCTGACACGATTAAGGGTCAAACGGATACACGACCTGCCTAATGATCCATTTAATTGTCTGATTTATTTATAAATTTTAACTAAAATAATAAAAATTTAGTCAAAAAATAAAAATAATATAAAAATAATTTAGTTATGTGCTATGCTGATTCATAGCTCTGAATTCTATCATTGTTTGTTTTAGGTTAGGGTTATAATTTTTTTAATTTTTCTCATTTGTCCTCAAGTAATCTTAAAATAAATGTGTTAAACATGTTTAAACTTGTCGTGTAATCCGTTAACCTACTTTTATCCATTTAGTTAAATGGGTCAAAATGGGTTACGCAGGTCAACCCGCTTAAGGCATGAATTTGTCATGTCATAAATGGATCAATCTATTTATGATCCGAACCCATTTATTCCAAACTTGAAGCCCCCTAAGTATGTGTCATGTTGTATCCGTATCAATAGATTGTATCAAAAATTACTAGCCCTATGCTGCATCTCTTTTTTTTTTCTTAAAAAAGTATCAAAGACTTATATAAAACACTTCATAATCACTCATCGAAGTACATCTATATTCACCTTCAGACTCCTTGGTGAATTATAGGAATAAGTGAGAAAAAGGTTTTTCATGATATATGCAACATGACCATGCTTGAAGAACCCAATAAGCAAATCAAAATGGGCTAGGATATTATTTTATAAGCCTAGTGAGTAGTGAGTAGAGGAAGTCATAAACAATAAATTATTAAATAAAAGAATTGTACAGTAGCTTAATTCAATGGTCCCTTTCTAATTTGTTTTGAAGTTATTAAATGAGAAATATACTTAGAGAAAAAAACTCCATAATATCTTTTTAAAAAAATGAAAATCAAAGTTAGATGGAAAATAGGGGTAATGAGATTCTAAAAAAAGAGGAAAGGAATGAATGGGATACTATGATGCCAAAGTTGAAGCTAATGATGGTGTGGCAATAGACATGGTGGCTAGCTTGAGATCACCAAGGTAGTTGGTAAATACTTGGGTGATGATGTTCATGCTAAAAATGATCAGCACAACAATTCTCCATAGCTTCTTCAAGTTCTCTCATATACTCCTCAAAAATCCAACCCCCATCCAAGTCTTCTCATAAGAGAGCACCCCTCAACTCTCCTTTCCCCATGTCTTCTCTTCTCCTTAAATATTCTTGATCTCTTTTTCTTGTTCTTTCTTTGTCGTAGTTGTATTTGATAGCATATAGAAAACAAAGACACAAAACAAGAAGATATATATATATATATATATATATATAGATAGATAGAGAGAGAGAGAGAGAGAGAGGAGGTAAAAACAAGAAGAGAGCCCCATCAATCTTATTAATTTTTGTAGCATTCGAGAATACACCCACGTAGTCCTAGAGGCCACACTTGAGATCAAGACTTGCAGAGCACACAAAAGATGGATCGAGGAGGATGGAATGTGAAGTTGAAAAAATTTGTTAGTTCTAGGCTCCTCTCTTTCCCTTCAATTTATCTTTTTCTCTACCCTTCATCCTATCTTCCTTTTTCATTCTCCACTATCATCCTTCCTCCCTCTTCTTTACTTAGTCGTCTCCTTCACTATATCTGATAGAATGTAAAATATAGAGTATCTACTGGAAAAAAGTGGGATGGAAGAAGATAGCCACTTAAGAGTCACGTGATTCTTCTTTTCCTCTACTCTACTTCGTATCAAAATCAAGGAACTTCTGAAAAAGGATACTTATAATATTTCATAAAATTTAACCTCTTAGATGACCCTTACGTCATAATGTTATCTAAAAGAAACAGATGACTGGATCTTTTTGTAACTTTTTTAAAGTTTTGGGATTCGTTTGAGACTTTTTTCTTTTGAAGCCAAATATAAATGGATTAAAGTTCAAGAGATGTTATTATAATTTTTCCTAAATCATATATAGAATCCTCTCTCTTTTTTTTCTATTTTTTTCATATTTTTGCTTTTAATCCAAAAGTTTTTGAAATGTGAAGGTAAAATTAGAGATATTAACATCATCTATTAACAAGAACAATTTCAAGTTTTCAAGTAATAAGAATAAAAGCCAATTCAATTGCCTATTGGAAGTTATAACCTACGGACTTGAAGTGGCTAGTGCTCTTCACAAAGAATATATCTTATAATATGATTTTATGATATTTCTAATTCTCTAATTATTATGCGATGCGAAGTATTTGCAGAGATGGAGGAAGCCATCTCCGATCGAAAAGAAGTGACAATATCTCAACGGATGCATGTGGCCCAATGAGGCTATTCTAGAAGTGAAATAGGGTTATAAGTTGATCGATTTGGGTCTAGATCCGGATTGACCTAGATCTGATTCTAATTAATCTTAGGCAGAGATGCAAATGGGTTGAATCAGATCAGGTTATAAGTGATCCTAACTTGACGCAGTTTCTTAATCAGATTTTAATATTGACCTAGACCTAACCCAACAGAAGATTGTATTAGGTCGGGCCAGGTTCACGACCAAAATTTTTGATCTAATTGATCATTCCGATCAAATCAGATCAATATATATCTTGGTCTAACCAAAAAAATTTGAGTTCGGATCAAATCTAGCCAACTATATTGTAATTATCATGTAGGTGACTACTGTTAACCATATAAAATAGACAAATAGTATTGTTTTCAAAACAAATTAGCATACAAAAATAATTTTAAATCTATCTTAGATATTTCTCATACAAATTTTAAATCACAACTTAGAAGTTCAATCACATTTCGGTCCTAATAATATACCAAATTCGGATCGGATCATAAAGTAGAAGATCCAAAATGATCCAAAAATCAAATAGGCTGAGTTGAATCATATTTCAATTTAATAAATCGAGATCCGATCTAAAGAACGGAATAAATTTAATTTTAGAATCCATCTTTAAACTGAGTTGGATCATATCTAAATAGATCAAGCCGAATTGAGTCACCAATCAATCCGGTCCATTTGCAGCCTGTCTTGGCCCTCTTGGGTCTGTGGCACACCCGGACACCTTGCGGGTATGGTACAATCGGATCCCCTCACGGGCCCGTTCCTTGCTTCCTGTCTTACCTTCCCCGCTTTCAGAGCCTCGCCGCCCCTACCCTGCTGCTCCTTTTCCCCTCCCTCTCCATCTGCTGTCCGAGACGAGATGGGTCCTCACGGCCAAACCACCTCTCTCCAACGCCTTCTTCTCGTCGAGAAGGTAATACCCCAAATTCCTAACATCGGTTTTTTCTCTCCTCCTTTGGCTACGTTTTTCTGACGGAAGGTCCTTCTCTCATTGCCTTGGCGCTCGGGCGCGGGCAGCGAATAGTTCGGGTGGTGGAGCTCGCGGGATCGGTGATGGACGAGCTTGCCAATTCCACTGGACCCCGAACGGACATCCTCACCACCCACTGCCGCGAGTTCATGCAGTCCATCAAGGTATCTCTCTTCCCAGCCCTCTGAATTTATTGATAATGTTTTTATTTCCCTTTTTGTTCTGTTCTGGAAAGTGATCTCATGATCAAGTCACAAAGAGAAAAAGAGGGGGAAAAAAGAAATATCTGGGTTTAGTTTCAATGAGTTTGCTCTGGGGTTGGTCTCTTCCGGCCCGGAAGATTTATGGAAGGAGACTCCGCGTAGATGGAGAACACGGGATCTGTGAAGGGCTTAAATTGAGGATGGAAGCCTCTTTTGTTCTTGGAATGGTGCAAGATTTTACTGAAGAAGAAGGTAGGTGCTTTGGTGTTTGGTGACAGGATTCTGGCTTGGGAATGCGCGGAGAAGACAGTCTTTTGGTGTTTAACATGAAACTTATTGTTAAATCATTTTATTTTGCAGCCTTCTGGACTGTAATAGAGAACCATAGTGGTGCTTTTTTGCTCTAATATTGATCAGGTTTGGTCCAAATAAAATCAGACTATGACTTGGATAAAGGCACTTGGAATTTGTGTAAAATTTACAGAATATGATTTTAGGTTGTGTCGTAGTACTTATGGGTTGGTTGGCACTGACTTAGTTGTTATTACCTATTGAATTATTAAAATCCTTATTTGCTAATAAATGTAGTTGTTTCTGTATTTATTTATTTATTTTATGGAAATATAGATGTTAATTTGAAGTGTACAATTTGCAAGAAGTGATGGCGTAAAAGTAGTTTTTTAAGTTGTTTTTAAATAAGTGTGCTTGTTATCTGAAAATTATATTTTGTAATTACAATTTTGGCTTATTTGGCCCCATGATCACCTATACCAACTCAAAACAGCAAAGTCCAAGAAGCCAGTGTAGAGATATAATATCACAAACCTTTCCATAAAAATTTGGTAAACATCATTATGATAAATTATTTAGCCTGTAATGCAATTAGAGAAGACAAAAGTAAGGTCTTGGATCTGGATTGCTATATTTCGACGCTGCTTGTGATCATGGTAACAAATCTGAAATCTCATCAATTTATGTTTAAAATTCTATTCAAGAAATCATTTCTATTCGTCATTAGGAAAAGACTGTGTTAGAAAATAAGACTTCAAAATAATAACTTTGGTTGAAGGGGAACATGCAGTGGGGTATAGATGCCTATAAAATGTTAAATTCCAAGTTCGTCTGTTGATAGATGAAAGACAAGTTTGTAAGTGCCAAGGGGCTCACTTAAATGCAACTGTTGATAGAGAAACTATCTATCTGAGGAAAGATATTACTAATAGTCTGTTAAATTATGTTACATTAGGAGCTTAGTTGTTGAAAATTGTAAGCTTTTTTTCTCATTATGTGTCATACAATCCATCAACTAACTAAGGTGCAAATAAAATAATGATAATCATATCTTACTGAAGTTGTATAATACATCTGTTATTGTAAAGCAATATGGATTAAAGAAGGTATGCTAACATTTGGAGTATCAGCTGCAATTGCAGTTT
Organism: Elaeis guineensis; assembly: GCF_000442705.2. Classification (NCBI taxonomy): domain Eukaryota; kingdom Viridiplantae; phylum Streptophyta; class Magnoliopsida; order Arecales; family Arecaceae; genus Elaeis; species Elaeis guineensis. The sequence continues at coordinate 150,444,531 of NC_025993.2, forward strand.
TGGTCAAGTTGAGCAAGTTATTTTATTTTCTGTGGACAAAGGGTTTGATCCTTTTTTTTCTGCATAGGAGTGCATAAAATCTCCTACTTCTGAATGTCAACAATGTGCTGTGCTTTTACGCATGCTAATATAGTAGATATTTTTCCTTAAAACATGCACCTTAGAATATTGCCTCTTTGCACTTTTCTTTGACATCTTACTTTCTTAATATTTATACAAGTCTTGTTTCATGCGATAGTTTCTTTGTTCTTTTTTTCTGGTACCTAAACAAAATCAATATATGTCACGTGATCAAAGAAAATCACTGAAAGTTCAATTCTGGAACAGGAGATTCAAACAACATTGCGTGAGGAAATCAAAAGCGCATGTGAGTATCGTCCATTTGAGAAGTGTGATTATAGTGCCAGAATTTCTAATGAGATTTGTTGCAAGAAATTGGAATACATTATTGAGCAGTTGGATGGCATGCAACAAAGCATTGATCAGTGTAAAGATGGAATATGAGAAGCTAAACTTCATCTAGTAAGTATCTAAGTATAATACTTCTCCCAACTTAAAACTACCATGACAGAACGGCTTATCATATAAAAAGTGTTTTCACATTAGAACACTCCCTATTACAAGAGACATGCTTTTTGATGTTTACCCCATTTTCCTAAATTCAAGAACTTGACTGGGATATATCGTGAATGCAATTGATTACATAGAGCAGCGCTTATAAATTTTCCAAGGAAGAAATACCCTGTACTGTTCAATAGTTAATTGATATGTTGTGTGCTCTCGATACATGAATCATTCCAAAAAAAACCAAAATATTATAGCCTAGCAGAATTTCATTACGTACATTTACTTTATAGTGTCTTATAAAATCAAAAGCCCAACATATCTCCCTATAAACGTAGCATAATTTCCTAAAATTTTGTATGAAGAACTGAAGAAAAGAAAAGAAACTAAATTCCCTTTGAGGTTTTGTATGATAGGATGACATGACAGGTAACATGCTGAACTCCATTCTTCTTAGCTTGACACTGTTCTGTTACAAGCAGATTATGTTAGTAGACCCCACATACATCCTGCATGCCAAATAACATCTGACCCCTTTTGTCACTTGTCACCTACATACCAATAGATCCACTTAACTCAGTTATTTCAATCGTGGTGAGCAACTCCATAAGATTTACCATCTTAAGGCCTGTATTTTTATTATTACGAAGGTGTTTCATATCTCATTATGTGTTTGAGACATTTTTTGCTTTCCAATATCACCCTAATGAAAGGCCAAAATGAGTGGGGTCGTTCTGTTCATTTCTCAAAGAATATGTGCATGTTTCTTCCTCATTATATCGTCATTGTTGCATGGACCTCTCTGAACTATGTGAACTTCCTGGAGTTTTCTTGCAAACCTAATTACATAATTGATTGTTGCCATTTGACATCATATAATAGTTTCTTTCCAATGCTTTTTGGGTGCAACTTAGAGTTTCTTAGAGACATAATTGCGAACTGATTCAACTTAGTTTTCCAAGAAATGGGAAACATGCCAGAAATGTTTGGCTGAATCACAAGGTGAACTGGTGGGAAGGTTCATGGACTTGCTTTGTCATGGTGCAGCCCAACCAAGCTAGAAGCCAAAACATGATCTAGAGATCCCTCACAACTCTGGTGCGCGTGCATGGGGTGGGGTTTGGTGGGATGGTTTTGGGGTCACTGAGCCAGTTTTTGGGCTGGTCATACATTCTTCATCATTCAAGCTTTGCTTCAGCTTGAGCTGATTTCAGCTGTGAATATTCATCTTGGGCATTTTAGCCACTTGAAATAGCTGATTCTCAAGCTGAACCAGGGTTCTTAAATTCACAGGCTGGGCCTATCCATGTTTTGACTGCTTACAAGCCAAGTCTGCAGCTTCAGCTTGACCAGTTCCTAATTGAAAAAGTTTTAAATGAGCTAAGCCTGAGCTGTTCATGAACAATTTGAAACCTTACCTTGTAGCCAGATGAACATCAATCTACATCTCAAACTTTTTGCATGGTTTGAGGTTGGCCTTGGCAGTCTGGCAAGTATTTAGCTAGGGTAGGCCTCTAACAAGTTGGGCTTTTCCCTCACCAGCTGCTCGACACTTGGGAGGCTGAGGTGGTGGGTTGGACTGCTGTTGGCCCAGCCCATTGTTCTCATTTATCGGAAGAGTGAGGAAAAAGATGATGGAGATCCCTAAACTATTACTTCTATCATCTAGTGTTAGGACTATGCGTTACATTTTGCAGGGAAAATGACACAAGATTATTGTACATAAGCTGTTCCTCATAAGGTAGGTAAACAAATTCCCTTTTCAATTATTCATCTGCAAATAAAATCTCGAGCATCCGAGGTTACATGTTGTCATTTTCTTGGTAAGAATGCACCAAGATTTTCTTAGATTGGTACCTGAGAGAAGTATTTGCATCATAAGAACATTGCTCGGTTTCACTTTCTTATATGCTGATTTGCTTACCTTCATACTCTTGTTATCCTGCAGTGGCTCAACACTTAAGCCACACGTAACTCCTTTCAGACAAGACTTAAGGCTGTATTTTGTAGGCATTCAAATCTCCTTGTTTCGTTGTGCAGGTTCAACCATCTTGAATTTGAGCTTCTTTGTGATATAGAGATTCAATAACACTTGCTACATTATAGATACAAACTACATTTGCACGAAAGTTCCCAGGTTTATTGTCTAAAATGGACCGCTTCCTCAGTTCAGTTGATTTAATTCAAAACACATTTTTTTGGGTTATTCCTTCTTATGGGATCTATGCTGGTTCTTAACCTATCTATTATGGATACAAGGTCCTTCAATGTGTTTATTTTTGGCTCATTCTTCTTCTTATTTAACCTCTCATGTAACAAAAGGTCTTTTACGGGTCAGCTCCAGTTAAATCATGATTACAATCAGTGCACTTAGCATATGTTTGACTAATTCGCTTCTCAATTTTCTTTTCAGGATGAGTCATGCAATTTTCTTTCTCATCGTGAGTGCAGCTGTGAATATTCTGTCATTGGGGCTACAATACAGCTTGAAGGAAACGGATCAACATGGAAAACAAAATGCCCTCTGATTGCCCAGGATCATGAATCAATGGATGGAGAAGTTGCTACAAGCAATTATATGGACTCTCCTTTCTTTTATATGATGAGATACATTCAATGAACTTGTTATGGAATGAAATTTACTTCTGACTTCAGATGCATTAGTGGCATGGGGTCATTGTTGGAAGGTCATGCTAGTGATAATATGCTTCAATTATATCATTAGCTTAGGAATTTGGAGACAAGATACGTGAATGCCTAGCAAACCACTTTAAACATAGAACATGCTAAATGATCCAAATAACACACCCAAGGCCTGGCATCTTTCTTAATAATTATGATTCAAAGAGGCACGTGGTACCTTAATCTGACCGCCCAAATGAATAGCTTAATAGCTGATGATCTTCCTGGAGAGTCGAGTACCATTAATTTCATCCATATGTGAGATTTATGTGGCCATGGAGCACAAGCTTCGGCTTAGGGCCAGGGACCGTGTGGTCAATGTGGATCTATTCACGCTGTTCTCTTGGTCTTTGTAGCTCAAGGCGATGTGGCATTGCGTCCAGCCTACCAGGCGCTGGCCCATCTCTTTCGAGGGTTTTCTTTGACAGTGCCATCGCCTAATAATCTAACAGTGGTGTCCATCAAGACTGTAATTTACCGTAGAGAATATAAGTATATAGACGCGACGGTTGCTTTTTGCCCATTTCAAATTCTATATTGAAATCTCTAAAAACAAACAACTTGTCGGTATTATATATACAGGGAGAAACAACAAAATATAGTACTAAAATAATAATATCATCTTTAATTAATTAATAAATTTTCAAAAAATTATAGTTAAGTTTATTTAAAATTTCCATCAAAATAAAAATTAAATAATGACCGTTGCTCAGCACCTATGAGGTATGGTTGTCTTGCAGATGTATTTAATCTAATCGAGACGGATGGTTCTGGTTAATTCAAATTAGAATATTATAGTAAACTATATTTTATTAAAATATTAATTTAATGTTAAAAAAAAGATAAAAGATAAAAAACAAAATAATTTTTGATTTTGATTTTGATTTTGATTTTGATTTTGATTTTTTAAAGGGGGACACGAAATTTCGCCATCTTTTCCCTCCATATAATCCCCCCTCCTTTTTTTCCCCTCTTAACGGATAAGCTCTTCACCCTCCGGCACCCTCTCTTCTCCTCCTTAGAAGAAGAAAACTGATGGCGGCTTCCTGTAATCTTTTCCTACTCCCCTTCGCCAAGAGCCCTGCCTTCTCCTCCCTCCTCTCATCTCGCCCTCACCTCCCAACCCCCTCCCGCCACTCCGTCGCCCTCTGCTCCGCCTCGCTCCCTCTCCGGCCGCCGTCCGCGGCGGGGCCGCTCGACCCTGCCGTCGCCGCCGTCAGCCCGGCCCTCCGGCATGCGAACGTTTTCTTCTTCAGGTCGGGCTACAACGTCCAGATCATGGTGGATGAGAATGAGTCCGAGGAGGCCCTCCTGCGGCGGTTCCGGCGGGAGGTGTCGAGGGCCGGGGTGATCCAGGAGTGCAAGCGGCGGAGGTTCTTCGAGAACAAACAGGAAGAGAAGAAGCGGAAGGCTCGTGAAGCTGGGCGAAGGAATCGGAGGAGGTGATGCGCCAATTCCCCCCTACTTTCCCTTTTCAGTAGTATTATCTGTGCTTTTTCGGTAAAAAGAAAGAATTTATTTTGCAGAAATGGATATTAACAAGGGTAATCTATTTGCTGGATTCTAAATTTATATATTTCAATTAATTGTTTGGATCTTGGCTTCAGCGGGGGGAAAAAAAAAGCCAACATCGATGCTCTTTTTTTTTTTTTGAATCATGGAGGACATCGATGCTTTTTTTTTTGAATCATAGAGGAATGTGTTGGTCATATGATGCTCTCTCCAATTCACATAGCTCTAATTCTAGTACATATGTATTCAATTACCTCTTCATTGTTTTTGAATAATAGGTCCAGAATGACGAATTCAATTATGTAGTAGCATCTCTTTGTCATTGATTTCGGCATGAAACTCAAAGATATCTATTTTCATTAAAAGGTGTTTTCTTGAACAGTGGAATCCATATTAATATTTCCATTTTCTTCAGAAGTGGCATTTAAGCCTTAAATAATATTATGAAGTGTGTAGACACTTATGTGAAGTTTTATTCACTGCAAAGAGGTGGACCATCTTCTATGTTGCGTAAATTAAATGGAAGAAAGCATATCAATTCTTTCTAGATTTTGAGGACAATAACTTTAATCTAGAGAAAACAGATGTCCGTTTGTGGCCGAAAAACTGCTAGGTAGTAAGTAGTGAGAATCAATAATACTTGCTTGTTGGGCTTCAGCAATAAGCTAACGAAAGGTTGTCTGTGGATAGCTTAGATTGCCCGGATATTATACTTTGTGGTCTCTGTTGAGTGTATGCCTCCATGAAAATTTCTGTCCTCATGCCGGTTAGATGTAGGAAACAAGGTGTAGGTCTTAGTTTTTGTTTGCACAAGATATCATGATAGGTTGCAAAAAGGTAACGATAACCTATTTAAGGATGAAGGCTTTGGAATGAGATTTCTTATTGGAGATTGACCAAAGAAACCTTGAAATGGAAATGGTATGAATAACACAAGGATCTAGTTTTTTAGCAAGCCAGCTAAAAAATCCATGTAACATGCAGTGAAAGCTTGTTGATAGCTAGGATCCAATAGGTATGGGTGGATATTTACTGAAATAATTTGGCTATATTAAGCGGGTAAGACTATTTAAGGTCATATATTATAGTTATCTTATGAAATAAAAGGAAAGGTTGGTGTAGTGGAAGTAGAGACACCAAAATAAGGGTTGCCACAGTATAATGCTTTTGACGTATAGAAATTAAAGTTGAAGTACCTGATAAGTGTCACTCTCCTCTTCTGTTGGTTTGTTCCAGACTGATATGTACCAACACAGGCCATAAAATTCCTCTTATATATTTTTTTTCTTTATTCATCATTTGAGTTTATTTTGTCCTCCTTGAAGTGTAAAATCTGGTTCCAAAAGTCAATCCTGGGATTAAAAACATTCACAATGCAGAATGATCAGCTACTTGAAATTAAAGTGCAAAGATCTGTTTTCTATTCTTAATGAGGGGAAATCAAACCATTAGTATTCCATACTTCCCAACACTTCATGTATTTTTAGTCAATACAGATTGTTTGTGTTGTTATCATGTATAATCAAATTTTCTGAATTGTAGATGTATATGTAACCATAAAATAGAAAATGAATTAAAATGGAGAGTAATTGAATAAATGTCTAGTATGTCCAGGAAAGAAAAAAGAAGAGTAGATGAAAGAGATGATACATGCGGTATATTTATAAAGTATTATGTATTCATCCATTAAATGATAATTTCTCACGCTTGAAACTTCATATGAATAATTCTTCATTTTGTATCTTAGTACTTAATGCTATTTGATTAGCTATTACATTGTGTTTTCATATATCCCAAGTTCTTATTGTTACTTCTCTAAATGTGGAAATTCAAACTTATTACTTGTCTTAGTGCTTTAAACCACTTTTTTTGTTTATACATAAGCATGCTTGTTTATATAGCTTTTTAACTAAATTTTTTCTTCATATAAATAATCCATAAGCAGTTAGAAATAAATTGTAAATTGTTTTAGTTACAAACTGGTAAACCAAGGATAGTGTATCCATGCGTGTCAAAGCCGTGGTTTCTATGCTCAATTGCATGACACCATCATGCCACATGTTGGCATGATAAAGTGTGGTACCTGCTGCACCAACATATAGCAGTACAACAAACGGTAGATAAATACTACAGATAGATGGACATAGATCTAGATCCAAACTTTCATTTTGCCATTTGGATTTGACCAATCTCACCAACCAACGCATTGTCAAATGGTTTAAATAGAGTTCTTTATGGAAGAATTCCAAGCTGAGATGAACGAATCATTAGCTGTCTTGAGCTTGAACTGCAGCATTGTTACTGAACCCTGTGCCTAGCATCCCAAACTGTTTGCTGCTTTGTGTAAACTGCTGGTCCCATGTCCTGTATTAATCAAAGACATATTGTATTTTATATAATTGATACAAGTTTGCTTTTAACATCATATAATCTCAGTCAGAGTTACATTGATTGACTTATCCTGCGTAACTACATATCTTTCCATGTAATCTTTTATATGGTTGATTAATTGACTGCTTAGAGTTGGTCCTATACATGCTTGCGACAATTTCAATCTCAATACTAATAAATAAGCTGCTTCTGATCCATTCTATGTGGTTATTGCAAATGTAATAGTGCATGTAGAAATTTATGCACCCATACTTTAGGAATATTAATTACCATGACAAGTGTAACTTGCTAAAAATTCCTATTCTTTTCAGACGGTCAGGGCCAAGATTCTTCTCGTCGTCATCCTCGTCATCATCATCAGCAGCAGCAGGTGGTGATGCTGCTCGTAAATTGCCTTCAGAGGATGTAGATGACAACTGGGAAATGCCGGACGGCGACCTTCCTTACTGAAAGTTGGAAGCATTTATGCTCAGTTTTTTACAGATGCAATTTTTGTATGATCGATTTGTAGTTCTAATGAATTGTACAGATTGCTCTTCCCTTGATATCTGCAGCTTCAGTAGCATGGATGGTTGCACAACTTATCAAGGGCCTTTGTTTGAATTCTTATAAAATTTTTATGAGGTTCAAGTCGGAGAGTTGTACTAAAAATTGGTAGAAATTGTGCTCTGAACATTTATATTCTTTGCAAATCATGTTTTCTAGTATCTTTTTCTTTCAAATCAATTACTTACAGCGTCAGTCCTATTCATAGTTAATCTTTTCTGCTACGTAGTCCAACCTAGCACTGCAAATGAAGATAAAATTAACTTAAATCCACTAATAGATGAATCCCCAAAATCCCTGCCTCCTGCAGGGTTTTTGGGTGCTATTACAAGCTTTGATGGCATGATTACTGGTGTGCTGTGCCTGTGCTATGAACCAAATTGCAAGGGCTCAAGCATGTGCTTGTAAGAGAGAGAGGAGGGGAGTGACCTCACCCTTGCAGTGCAGTTTGGGTCGCTGCTTAGTTGTCAAAGGTTAAAAGGTCATGGATATATTTTTCAACCAAGATCTTGCAGTGTAGCCTGCACCACAGAGTGCTATACACCCTTGGATGATCACTATTCAGAGATGGACGGCTGTCAAATAGTATATACATGGTCTAAACTCATGGCTGTCTTGTTTGATGGCTATCCATGGTTGCACAGCACATGTAGAGGATCCATACTCCATTCTTTTTTTCCCCCCTTTTAAGCCTATAACTAATCACATACATGACCCTTGTCCCCACCTTGCCTTAATCCACACTTATTGTATGATGTACACCTATGTTGTTGCAATTATTGGTACTTTTTATCTCAAAAAATTTATTGGTATTTTTAAAGAAAAAATAAATTAAAAAGGACTAAAAAGAAAAAAACAAGAAAGAATTTTGTGTTCATATAAATAAATAATATTTTTTTTATCAGGTCATATCACAACCATTTAACTTCAACAAACACTTCGCTGCAAATACCACAAATCAGGGAGCAGACTACCTCCAAACTGAAAAGCTCTCACAAAATTAAACCTTGTCGTAATAGGAATAGGATTTCGGACTCGGTCATAGGAAAGAGCAGTCTCCAAACCCGGACCACTCATTTTCCAACGGCTCCTACCAACCAGAAGAACTTCCCCTCACATTAACCAACCAATGGCTTCACTTCTCTCCGACCCTTTTAAGTGCCTTCCCTCCATCCCCTCCCTCTAACCTTTCCCCGTCTCCATCAGCATCCAATCATCACCTTGCTACATGATGGCCTCCGTTCGTGCATGCATTGTCCTTGCGATGCTGGCATGCTTGCTGCTGATGAGATCAGCTCAAGTTGCAGCAGAGAAGGTGGATATACCCCAAGAGAGCGCTGTGGGGACGAGCGCCAGGACCGGTGGCCACCACTGCAATCCGGCCAACGAGACCTGCCGGCCCGGTGACCCCGACGCAGCTGAGAACCAAGCAGAGGAGTCGACACTAAACGTGGCATCAGCCAACGACGACGATGAAAACGATCATTCAGACATTGATGACGATGCAACGGAGATGCTTGATGAGGATTTGGTTGTCTTGGGTCACTGAGAAAGATATGTAATCTTTCATCTGTAGGGCATAGTACACTATCTGTTAATAACATCCCTCTGCTCATCAATGGCTTTTGTTGTTTTTGAGGGCCACTTTTAGTAATTGCATTTCAATCTTTTTAAGTACTTGCTTTGGAAAATGTAAGTGAGATGTTATATGTAATCAACCAACTTCAGCAGTCTCGGGAGCTAGCAATTTCATGGGAGCTATGAAGTATGCATGGTTGTTGCATGAACCAATATGGTGATATGGATAAGGTCTAAATGAACTTGCAATCTAACCTTGATTTTTTTTTTTGGTCACAAAAAATACCTTTTCATTATGTCTATCTCGATATTTTCTTTCATTAGTTTGGGTTTTGGGTGTTGTTTTTCTCTTCCAGTTTTCATTATTTGCTGATGTGGGGCTTCGATAGGGAATGCCATTTGAATCATATTCTTGGTTTTGGAATTCTAAGGCTGGTTTAAGTTGTTTATATCCAACTTTAGAGGTCTGTTTGCGTGCTAGATATCACCTAAGTCATGGGATATCTCTCGTATGGTGCGATCTGCCAAAAGTAGAGATCGAGAAGGAAGAGAGAGGTCAAAGGAACTGCAGAGGCAGTTTCTTCTCCAGCGCCTAGCTTTCGGTTCCAATATCCATTTATTCGCGTGGGCTCCAAATGTCTCTCAGGCTTCATCCTTCTGCCTTGTCCCTTTGTTTAGGCTTCTTCTGTCTTGTCCTTTCATTTAAGTGTTTTGCTACGGTCCAAAGAATATTTTAATATTTTTATTTTGTATCTATTTTTGATTATCAAATTAAATATAAATCATTCGGATTCTGATTCGATGAAATATTCATGTGTATGACTGATACAGTAAATATTTTAAAAAATTAAAATTTATTCATATCACAATTAAATTGATTTTTTTTTCAAAAATTGATCTATCCGTGCCACCGAAGACAAAGAAGGTGTGGGGCAGTATGCTGCAAGGGGGGTGGGTTTACATTGGGGGGTGGGGGAGAGAAAGTGCAGGGCGGAGAGGAGAGGACTGCAGAGAAGCCGTGAGCTGCCACTGGAGGGCGCACGGGGGCGCATAGAGGAGAAGACACAGGTCATTAGGGGGGGAGGGGGATTGGCGGTGGCAAGGAGAAGCTCTTGGCCGCACGGGATGGGGGGAACCACAAAGAAGCCACAGGCTCCTAGAGTGTAGGGGCGCAAAGAGACCTCGGGCCGCACTGAGGGGCGGGGTTTGGGGGTGGTGGTGTGGGGGGATAACGAAGAAACTGTGGGATCCAGGGTGTGGGGGCATGGAGAAGCCTCAGGCCACGTGGGTGAGATGGGCAGAGGAGCCGCGGTGCTGGGTGGGACGGGTATGGGGGCATGTAGAGGAGCTGCATCACCGCATAGGCGGGAGGGCAGGGGTGTGACCGAGAGAGGAGGGAGAGGGTATGGGGGCATGTAGAGGAGCCAGGGCGCGCATCGGGGGAAGGGGGGTGTTCTCCACTGGCACAGGGGAGGAGGTGGTGGCGTGGAAGAGCCGTTGGTGGTGTTTGCAAAATGGATAATATATAATATCTGAAATATATTTTATAATATTTTATTATAAAAGAGTATTGTAATAAAATTTTTTATTTAATTAAGTGCCTCATCATGTACTATACCTATTAGAGTGCCTTGGGCACAGGTTTTCTCACTATTACATTATGGTTGGAATAAGGAAGCATAGCTTCAAAGAGAAGACAATAAAATAAGGGGGAAGCAAATATGGCAGAAATTTAAGAAAGCATGCATGATGGAGATTTTTGTACTATCTCAATTTAGAATGCCACCGATCAATTTTTTTTAGCTATTATAGTGTTGCTAATTTAGGCTTTCCCTGCCAAATAATTCTTTATCTAATGGATATTAAAGTAAGGATAAAGAAAAAAGAATAAAAAACTAGAGATAAATCTCCACTCTATTTTTAACTTAAAACCAACTTCTCAAATGAGTTTTATGTAAAAATAGCTATCCATTCCAAATATAAATTAAAAACAACTACTCATTTTTTACTGAAATTATCCTTATACCTTTATATCCTTTAAAATACTATAGTATTACATTATCATATTGCAATATTTCTTTACAATAAGGTAGTATTACATTATATTAGTATAATATTCTTTTTTAATAATATAGTATTGCTTTATTATATTTTATTAGTATAATATTTCTTAACAATAAGATAGCATTACATGATATTAGTATAGCATTCTTTTATAATAATATAGTATTATTTTATTATATTATATTAGTATAGTATTTCTTTACAATAAGGTAGTATTATATTATCATAGTGTAGTATTCTTTTATTGTAGTATTATTTTGCAACAATATAGTATTACTTTATAATAGTGTAGTATAATTTTATAATGATGTAGCATTACTTTATAATAGTGTAGTAATGCTTTTATTATAGTGCAGTATTATTTTATAATAGTATAATATTGTATTATAATAGTACAGTATTGCTTTATAAGTGCAAGGATAATTGGGTTATTTCATTCTATTTAGATAGTTGTTTTTAAGTTATGTTTCAAAATGGAGAGTATTTTTTTCTTGAAACTTAAGTGGGTAGCTACTTTTAAGTTTAAACTCAATTGAATATTTCTTATTAATTTTCTCAAAAAAGAATAGGTGGTCAAAGAGCCAAGCATCCAGTAAATTGAGTGCATTAGTCCATCCTTGAAAATGAATCATGTTATTTAGAAATATGTGGATCTATTTAGGAACTAAACCCATGCCACCTTCTCTTTGGTAATCCTCCAAGACAAGGAAACCATGTGAAGTCACCCTAGGAGATCAATTTTTTGAATCATATTCTCATAAATTTTATTTGATTTTGATGCAACCATTGACAGTAATTTATCTCATGAATTCTTCACCTGCAACTATAATATCTACTAATCATCTCTACTATTATTATACAAACTCCTAGGATTATAAAAAAAAATCCAATTGCCTATCAGTCAAATTATAATATGATTTTTTCTATGATGCTCTAAAGGATATTTTAGTCCATTTACTTCTGCCTTATTTTTGAATTTCTTCCTTGGCAATCGATAACCCAATAATATGCATGGAATATTTCAAATGTTAGGATTGATTTAACATTGAAATGGGTAGCATCGCAAACCTCATAATTAACTTGAACTTTAGAATTTTTTTTTTAAATGCTCTCACTTCACCTCTCCTCTCCCAAATCTCAATGCCAGATGGGTAGCGATGGTAAGAAGGGTTTGCGGGCTGGCTGGATTGCTGCCAAAGGCAAAAGAAGAGGGGGCTGGGTCTTCATTAAGGGCAGAAGAAGAGAAAGGAGAGCAGCTAGGTCTTCTTTGAGGGTAGAGGAAGAGAAGGGGATTGGGTGGTTGTCACTACCGTGAAGGAGGAAGAGGGAGAGGAGGAGTGGGTAGGTGGGGTGTTAGGGGGGTGATGGCTTGGGTCTTCGTCGACTTCGAGGGTGGAGGAGGAGGAAAGGGGGTGGCTTGGTCAGATGAGGCTGAGTGGCAGAAGGCGGGCAAAGGAGGAGGAAATAAGGCGGCTGGGTTGGATAAGGCCGAGCAATAAGGAGATGAGTGGATGAAGATGAAGGGAGTAGCTGGGTTGAAGGAGGTTGAGTGGCTGAAAGATAGGTGAAGGAGGAGGAGAAGGGCTGATTGGGACAAAAAAGATCAAGTGGCAAAAAGCCGGGCAAGGAGAAGGAAGAGGAAGGAGGCCTGGTGGTGGGGAGATAGATGAAGGAGAAGGAGAAAGAGGTGGCTGTGGTCAAACAAGTGGACTAATGGGGAGGTAGGTGGCGGAGGAGGAAATGAGGCAGTTGAGTCAGACAAGATCGAGCAGTGAGGAGGAACTCTATCCATGATAGGGGATAAACCAAAGGTTGATGGAGAGTATTAAAAATAAAAAATAAAAAAAGGGCTGAGTAGATCTGAGTTAGTCTAAAATATCTGACCTAGTTCAACAAAGTCAGAATACTATTTAGAAAAAGAAAAAAAAAAAAAAAAGGAGGAAAAAGGATGGCAGCTAGCTAGTTCATTAACTTGCTAAATGGAAATTATCCTAACTATTCTTATCCAACGAATGGCTAGGATCTTTCCTACTTTTTCATAAAAAATAATAAAAAAGCACTATGTCATGCCTATTATAATAAGGGGAAAAATATCCCCTGGAATAACTTCTTGCCTCCCTTGCTCTTAGATATGATCACAACTATATATAGATGACAGTGCCCTCTATGCACCGTGCTGCTTATTTACTTCATGATGCAATGAAAATACAAGAAATAAACAAGCTCGAGAAGTGCATGCACATGCATGTGTGCGTTTGCGTCAAGTGTTCTGCAAACAATCTTGATCAGAAAGATCCCATCCATGATCGATCCATCTAATGTCCATGCTCTCGAGTAATCCACATGCAGTGGACTACTGCATACCTTCATTTGATATTAATTTAATAATTTCTTTGGTTGTACGTTATAAGAGCAATTTCGATTCAAATTACCGCAACTTCTCTATGATCTATGCAAACTTGCATTGTCTTCAGAAAGTAGACCAAACTCCAATATTCCAAGCAGAACCTAGTATCAAAATGCTTTCCTACCATCCTTATTTCTTAAATCAAGTTCACTATGTTATACAGATTGATCGAATGCCACAAGTAGAACATCAGATTGATTAATTTTTAGATTTGTCTGGTCAAATTGTTCTTGTACACATTTTCAGATCTAGTTTTGGGTCATTCTTCATCATGCTATATCCTCTGTCACCACCCTCCTATTTTTTTTTTTATCTTATTTGATAATTCATATATTATTGTTCAAGAAATTTGTAATGCTCGTCATCACACACATCTCCTTCTATCAAAATGGGATTAATTGTGAAGAAAAACCTTCAGCCAAGAAAGCAGATTCTCTCAGCAAGGCTGCTTACGCTGGTCCAATGTCTGAACATGGCTTTAGAACTGGAAACCGAAAACCAATGCAAATTGGGCTGACCCGGCCTGTTGCTTAGTTTTGGGATTTTGACCACCGCCTCTCATTAATATGGTCTCGTAATGTAGGGATCTACTCCCAAGCAACTCCGCTTCGTAGATGGAGCTGTCCTTCTTTGTCTCCACAAGCAGACAAAAGCCTTGGCCTAATTGCCATGCATGATTGAAACATGGGCTTTCCAAGCCTTCAACACTTACACGCCAAGGTGGTCCATATAACTTTGGAATGAGAGAGAGATAGTGAGGAGGGGAGAGAAAGGAGGAGCAGAGAACTCCCCTTTTACCTAACACACTCATCCTTTCCACCAACACTATGCAAAGAGAAATGCACCACCTCAAAAGAGCTGGATCTCTCCAACTACTCAACAAAACATTTTAAGAAGTACCCATCTTTATGAAGAGTTGTCAACATTTTTTTAAGCTTATTTTTCTCTTAAGAGGTAAGTAAGAAGTGGGTTCCATGTCATCATGATTAGAAGTTCAGATGAATGTCCCCATGGATAATTTTCAGATGTTTTTAAAGCATGCTGGAGTGCAAAAGTGATCTTGGCTCTTCATCTTACAGTTCGACGAGGTTATGGACATGAGGAGATTCAAGTGTGGGGCCAGAGAGAAATGGTGGTCCTAAAAGCAACAATGAAACAGAAAAGCCTAAAGAACAATTTGACTAAAGTAGACTCCAGTATTAACAATACAACAACAGCTCCTTTTAGGAGTTAATTATTATACCATATGTCAAAAAATAAATCTATTGTGCTTTTTGAGTAAGGTTATTATTATCATTACTTCCATGTTGTCATGATAGTTAGTTTATTAAGCAGGAGATGCATGTAGATACGCTGAGTATTGCTCATGGTATAACGTACCATTGCAAATCCAAAATTGTCTGAAAAAGAGTATTGTAGCTAGGAGAATGAATGAGGTGAAGAAATATATATCTGTGATATGATAAGAAGGTTTTGTATAACAAAGCTACGTATCTGCATTGTCATATGGATCAACTTTGAGACATCCCAACATGTTCTTATGAATATTTCTTTTTTTAGTATAATGTAATGATTATTTCCTCAAAAAGTGATAGGGAGAGGCGTCTGTGCTTGCGACCATATGATTGTGCATGTATGTCCATGCGTGGGTGCATGTGTGCATAGGTATATGCACTTAGCAGTTATTTCAATTTAGTGTTAAGTTAGCGGTCTACATATATGAACCATCATAACATCTACAGGTTGTAATTAATCACCTAAATGCTAGTCAATATGATGCAAAAGAACCAATAGACCACCCAACCTAGTGAGTTTCTCTGTGTTTGAAACCAACCTCCCAATTAATAGGATGAGAGTGAGCACTGCATGAATAAAAAATTTTAGTAAGAGCCCTACTTTATAGGAATTTCTTTAAGCTAGGGTGATTTAGAGATCATATCCATTCTTTCCTACTTGAACTAGGCACCTAACTGGACAGCTGTTAACACTATTTTTGATGGAATGGCTGGTAAAGAATGCCATGCTGCGTTTATTAAATCAGAAAAGGTATTCACTGACAACTGTTAACCCTAATGATGACACTGCAATCCACTTCGCAACTTCAGGATATTAAGTTTTTGGAGAAGATACTCATCGAATCTAAATTTGAAACTATCTTTTGCTTTCATTTCGTTGTTGTGCATTTTTTATGTGCTTCTCTTCTTCTTCTTTAGGCAATGTTTACTTCGCATTTTATATAGACAACCAATGTTAAATACAGTTTATGGTAATCTACAAAGTATACATACATGATATTTCACAAGCCATATGCACACAAAATATCTCTTAACCATAATGTTAGATATAACAAAACAAATAATCAAACTATTGTTAACTACCAGTAATATTTGCACTTTCATGGTTTTTTTATTTGAATATTTGCATTTGCACTTCTATTGCTATTATTATTGCTGGAGTTGCTTCTATTACGCTTGCAGATAGTGCTACTATATATTGTTCCTGCGGTTGTTGTTGTTGTTGATGCTGCTATCATATACTCTCTTCTCCTCTTGCTCTCTTAGGCACTATAGTATTTTGATATATTTGATCATTATACACACACGTGCATATATATATATATATATATAATATATATATATAAATATATATATATATATATATAACATACATACATATGTGTATATATATATACATACATGTATGTATGTACGTGTGCGTGCGAACATAAGAACCAACACTTTACCACTTTGTTGGGATCAGTTGTGCATTGTGGAGTTTATACCCATATATCATGGTTCCGATATGCATGCCAATGCTTAAGTTGCAATTGAGTCGAAATAAGCTTGGAATGCACTTGGATTGACCAGTACTTTATGGGTTAGTTTTCTTTCAAGCTTGGATTAGTCTAATTGATTTGATCATAAGCATGGAAAAATTGCACATACTTAACCTAGGATTACCTGACTATGGCTAGAGTTCTAGCCAGCGGTTGCACTCCTCTTCCACTCAAAAAAGATTTAATGTTCAAACATTGGAATTGTAGGACATCGTTAATTAGTGGCACCACTTCTATAGTTGAGGTCCAAAGAGCATGGATCTTTGGGGTGTGCGTACAGCACCGCAGGGTATGGTGCATCCATGAATGGCATCCATCATAGGATGAATGACTGTACATGAGCACGCATGGCGTACATCATGTGTTGTTTGATGGTCGTCCATCTTGCGATAGATGCCATCCACCGATGCTCCGCACCCTGTGGTGCCACGCACACCTCACATGGGATCCATGGTCAGTTCAAAACCTTGTCAACTGTAGCATGTCTAAGTTGATGCAAGCACGATTTACAAAGGTCGTCCAATCTGATCCATGCCCTCGTGTGCATTGCATGATCAGACGACGTGCCCCATAACTAAACCGTTTCGGTGAAGATGGCTGCATGGATGAATTCAGGCACCCAAGTTAATTAACATCACCATTTATGGTAGGATAAAAGCCACTAGCATGGCAGCTTGCCTTTACTGCCATGCTGATACCGGTGAAGAAAAAAGCTTGTACCATTGCATGAATTATGTTATTTCTAACAAACATAACAATATCGAAGGTGAGTAAATATTAATATTATATTCCATACATCAATGATGTCGCAGATGACATTCTATCCAAAAGAAGTGAAGGGCCATGCTATTATTCATATGCCTCAGTAGATTGGGAAAGTATGTGTGCTTTTAGTCTTTAATATATGATATTTACATGTGCATGAGAGGTGGAAACCCGGGAAAAGATCAACGTGCGCTGAGGGAAAGGGTGCTGGTGAGAGCAAAACATGGATGTCTCTTTGTCCACCACCTTGACCAAGACCATGTTGACCTCCAAATCCTTTAAGTCATCACTCCTATGGAAGAGATAGAAAGAAGAGAGATACATAGTCCTAGGATCTGATGTGTGTGTGTGTGTGTGAGAGAGAGAGAGAGAGAGAGAGAGAGAAAAGGGAGGATGATGGATTATGGTTAAGGCGTGGGAATCTGGTTAGAGGTAGTGGCACGCCACCTGAGCCACTCCTATCATGAGGTCAAGAAGGCTTTCACACCTTTTTCCCTTTGTTTCCCTCGCTTCACCTATTTTTGAAGGAGAAAACCTCCATCGGACCCGATCTATTTCTTGGTTCACCTTATCAAATAACAACACTCCACATCTGCCATCTGCCACGTACCTTATCTTAAATGGGGCCCAACAAAAAATACAAATGTCTAACCAACATTCTCTCGTACTGAGATCTTTTAAAAGGAAGTATAGAAGAGAAGGTGAGGGTTCTAAGTTCCTAGTGCTGCCAAAAGAGAAAGGAAAAACGAAAAGAAGGGGTGCAGCCCAAGGGTGGTTGTCCCCGCTTGTGGTGTCATGGCAGAACCACTTTAACGCCGTTGTCCCCGCTTGTGGTTGGGGGATTAGAAGAGTGGGAAGTTGAGAGAGAGGCGAGAGAAAGGAGCTCCTCTTTGTACGTGTTTCCGAAACTTCTTTCTAGGCACACACATTCTGCGCTCCTGCTCCCAAGGATCATAAAAATAATAATATAAAGATTCTTCTCTCTCCTTCCCTAACCAAACCACCTTAGCTTCCCTATCTTTCTCTCTCTTACTCTACCTTACTCCCTACGTTCTTCTAAGAATAAAAATTTAGATGCGAAGTGTTAAACAAATGAGGTACGTGGAAAAGGAGCAGTTTGGTGTTATGCGAGTGAGGGAATATTGCAGGTGGGCATGCGCAAGAGCGGTGGTTTAGTAGAGCTCTCTCTCTTCTATTATATTTTATTTTATTGATATATTATATTATGGTGTTCATTGGTGTGTAGTACAACAAGCTAAGCGTGACTCACCTTCTAAAGTTGAGTTCGGGCTTTGGCTCACCGCTCCCTTCCATCATTTCCCTCACCTTCTCCTCCCCATGCCTTGACATCCCGAGGCACCTCTCCCACCTCCTTTATATCCTCCATGCCCTCCCCTTCCCCGCACTGCGCGCATTGCTTCCTTTCCCTCCTCTTGTTTCCAACACCTGATCTCCTTTCTCATTCTTCCGCCCTTGAGCATGACTTCTCTGGCTTGTTGGTTTGTCACACAATTGTGGAGGCCATGCAAGAAAGCGACATCAACTATAGATCTAAGAATCATCATCCAGTGCCACAAGCCATGCATGCAGAGCAAACTTTGATGCTATTGGTTTTCTGAGTTCTAGGATAGCTTAGGGTGAATGCTAGCTCGTTGGGACCCTAGTGAAGGCAACCTGTCCTTCTTCCTCCTTTGCCATTAACACTTAGTGTGATCCTAAGGGATAAGGATAACGCTATCCTGCGTAACACTTTAGCCCTGACACGCGCCCCACCGACAGGTGCTTCCCACTTAGCATTGTTATAATAATTGCTCAGTTATCTTTCTTACACGATAGTAGGGTGGAGGAGATAGTGGAGGTGTTTTTAGGTAAGGCTAGCAAAATGAGAAGCCATGACCTAAACTAGCATCATATTCTATCGGATGTGCGGCCTTAGCTGGTGGATTAGGTAAGAAGGTGTGGCTGTTATTGGATGGAAATTAAGAGTTCTGCATGGATGTTTTAGCGGATGAAAGAAGCGATATTGGTGAGGTTCAATCCGATGATGGGCTTTACGCATGATCGCAAACCAATCTCAGATTGAGCCGCGCCAATATCACTTTCTCCATTTCTTTCCTTCTCAACAACTCAGAGGTTCTTCCCATGTACTTAAATATCTTCTTCTTCATCACGATCTTCTTCTTGTGCTTTGTCCTCCCTTTCTTTTCAAATGAATGTTGTGCAAGTTCATTTTCCCACATTATGCTTCTTTTGATCCTTCCAATATCTATATTGGCCAACTTATGCATATGCTTGGAGATTAAAATTGTTTCTTTTCATCAAGAATCAATATTTTGAGATTTTCTGGTCTTCAGTTTTAGGGCTACCAAGTTTCGACAATTGCTTCATTGGTGGGGGCAACGGTTCTGCGTCTGCAAGTTATAAATGGATTTATGTGGTTGTCAGTAGTGGAATTTTTCATTCCTTTTATTGTGAACAATTAATTTTTACTATCATGCATCGTTTGTTTCCATCAAATTGTTTGTCTGACAAGGTTTTCCATACATGCTAATACTGACATATGAAACAGATTCTCTCGAGCAGAATTTTACCAAAACAATGTGGATCTACTAACTGCTGAATGTTTCCTACACTTTTGGTAGCTGGATAAGCTAACAGTTTGAGAAAGCCTTCTTGGATCGCCTTAATCCATCAGCATCGATCTTCTTCAGTGATATTTCAAAACTTCTGATTGCAGTTATGTTTTTATTTCCCCATTTTCTGAGAAAAGATGATAGGTATGCAGTTATCTTTATTTTTATCTAATGAAAACTTTCTAGAGTATGCTTCTCTACGTTGTGTATGAAGACATTTCTTTTAGCATGTTTCCTCGTGTGTTTCACTTTGCTGCTATACGTACCCCAGACTAACAAATGTTAAAGAGTGCCATGTATTTCAACTCACAGTTCAGCTAATATCTGAAAGTGATTTTTATGAATGTCATAGCAGCAGTTAACATGGATTTGATAACAAGGAGAACAAACATTTGAGCAAGATTCTAGAGGTTGTTATAGTTAGTGAACTTTGGTAACATTCCATTCAAAATATCCGTATGAGCAATTGCAAAATAATGAACATCAGTAGTTAGACACAAGGAAGCAAACTAGCAATGAGATTCCCCAATATCATACTAAGACTAGAAGATGCCATTCATTTGATAAGAAATAAAAAGGAATATTAATGAAAATTCATGTGGTTGAGCAAGAAATTGAGATGAAGGAACATAAAATTGAAGATCAGTTGTGGCATTTAGCTAAAGAATTCTATTATATGTAATACTAATATTTAAAGAATATAAAATCATAAAACATTTTTAATGATAAAATTAATTTTTAGATGTCAGAACAAAAAAATGTAGATGACATTTCAAATGGCGGAATGAAATACATGCAGGATTTTGGTGATTTATAAATGCCAAATATCTCTCTAAATTTTATGCCCAAAAAGAAAACACTTCTTTAGATTAAAAAATATAGGATAGCGAGAGGACATGGATTTGATATACTGAGGAATGATGTGGGTTGCTTCCAACAGGAAAGGAGAAAAGAAACAATAAATTCAAATGTTGGTGCCTTCAGACAATTTGAGGATATAGAAATTTCTTTGTTGCAATGACAGGAAAGCAGGTCTCATAGAGATGACCCGGGTCACATGTATTTATGGCTTATGTCAAGTCTATATTTATTGTGTAATTGTTGAAACTCCAGTTCATGAATTTGAAACTCCAATGGTTTTTGAGCAATTTAGATTCCTAACCAAATGAAAGGATTTTTCTTGTACAACTTCCCTTGCTTCAGAGGACTTCAATTAAAAACTTCATTCATGTATCTTGGGTTTGTCTCAGACAAAGAAGGTTGAAGTTCTCTAAATGTACTCTCTCTCTCCCACCCCCCGCACCCCCACTCTCCACACCCCCCCAACCCAGCCTATGTTGTTTCAAAGATAGTGCACTAGATTGTGTTTCAAAGGGAGTGGCTTCAAGATCTACTATATTATCAAACAATCAAAATCACCTCTCTAAAAGTTCAAATGTTTCTGTTTTGAAAGCAGCATGAATGTCATTTGGTCTTTACTCAAGCAAATGGAGAAAGCATGGAAGAGATATCCTTGTTTCCAGTTAAGGTCACATAGTTAGTTTTACAAGCAAAATGTTCTTCACCATTCAGTCGAATTTTTCCCACCACCTGTACCAATAGAATATTCACAATACTTTCTCCATGTCACAGTTTACCATTGTTCTGATGATCCTAGCTAGTGTGCTTTAGCTTAGAGTCTTTTTTAATCTTTAGTTGATAAAAAGACTTTCTTTTGGTGACCTTTTCTTGCTACGTATATTGGAAATACAGGACCTCAAGTCACACCATGTACTCTATATGAAGAACGACTCTATGTCAGATGTTGAGTTGTTTTTATACTTAAAAGATATCTCTCATCCACATTTGAGCTTGTAGATCCTTGAGTATAATAGTAAGGTGGTTAAAAAAATTGTGTGGGCCATTTAGCGATGTATTAAGGTTCATGCAAGATATATATAAGAAAAACTTCAATTCATCCCCCGTCAACACTTAAAGCTACTTGGAAGCTTAGTACTCCATTTAAAACTGCAACTAGTTCTGGCCCTTGTTCTGATAGACCATGGTATCTGGTTACAATAGCTCGTAATCAGCTTAGAGGCAGAGCAGGTTTATTTCGTTGTTCACTCCAGTCGTAGTGATCTATCCTCCTTTACATTCACTGAAATGCATTTCAATTCATCTAATTGTCTTCATATTGCCTGCAGCACATAAACATAGGACCATTCCTGACCGAATACCTAAGATCTACCACATTAGGCTTTCTGTCGACCATGTTCACGGAATTTTCTCCTTTTTTTACCTTTTTTTATAGGGTAGCCACCATACAAGATGAAATATGTAAAAGCCTCTGCTTAGATCTTTATAGGTCAGAAATCCCCCGGTAATAAATGAAGGATACTGCAACCAAGATGCCCAAAGAAAAGATCGTTTTCTCAGATCTGTTTTACAGAGAAAGAGAAGCACATTTCTCCTCTCTTCGACCATAAACACTCGCAGAAAATGTCTCTGTGCCTCTCATTACAAGAGATGAATTCTCCAACCTTGTATCTTTTTGAAGAATCTGCACCCCAATTCTCAATATTACCTTTAGTTATTGTCATGCCATAGGCAACTTTAGAATCTTTTGCTCTTTTTCTCTTTTCAGACCATATTCTTTCGATAAATGCTAACTTTTTTTTTTTTTTTTGACTGCTACAGGAGATTCTAGCAAGTTTCCCAAGAACATGCTTCCTTTCAGTGTTTTCTGAATGCTCGAGTGATTCCATGCTCTGAACTGGTTTCTTGACCATGATTGGAGGAAGTAAAATCGCTATGATCTCATACACGCACCCAAGTGTGGGATATCTCATTTCGCTGTTATAACATTGTAAAACTAAATTTATATTACCGGACCACCCTTCAGCTCACCTAAATTTAGTGGTTGGTTGTTTAATAAATTGTGATCTTGAAATGACCCTAGCTGCTTCTCAACATTGAGATCCTCCAAGCCTTTCTGACCCTTCCAGGAAAGAACAGATGCTCAATACGGGCAAGAGAGGTCATAAGCACTGGCCCAATGAAATGGATCCCTTTCAATCTCTTTATACTTCTATTTAGCTAAAGATTGTAGTAAGGAAAAAAAAAAAAATCATTAGAGCCATAGAAATCTAGTGCACTTGCTAATTTATTTCTTTTTGTTTGATAAAAGTATGAATACGTTTG
The DNA here is from genome assembly GCF_000442705.2 of Elaeis guineensis. Classification (NCBI taxonomy): domain Eukaryota; kingdom Viridiplantae; phylum Streptophyta; class Magnoliopsida; order Arecales; family Arecaceae; genus Elaeis; species Elaeis guineensis. Next base: position 150,467,692 of record NC_025993.2, read on the forward strand.
TCTTAAATCAGTCATCAAGAAATTTACATGGAGACAAGTTTATACTTACAGATCATCCAAGCATTGAAATATATCAGTCATTAAGGCTATGTCATTTTACTTTCAGAAAAAGATAGTCTATGTTGACACGTAGTTGTTTAGGCTGCCTCCTCCCAGAAATTAGGCCCAAGAAGTTACATAGTCATGAGGCCATTACAGAACCTTAATACGAGGTCGACATGATTGAGTACCCTCAAGGCCTCGAAAGGGGCAAGAGGAATTCAATAAATTAGAATTTACTTGGTTCCGGAGGAATAATATTTGCACATGAACTAAATTTATAAATTAATGGATACCAATTCTTTTCATTACTGAAATTCCAATTTTATCCATCATAACCTTCTCTGATCTCAAGCTTAATGGTCACAGATTGCCAGCTTTCAAATGTTCAATGGAATTAATAATTTCCTGAGCCAAAAAAATACTGGTCATGAATGTGGCCAAGGGATTGCTCCTTGGGGAGACCATAGATTAGTGACAAATATTTTTAGTAATATTCTTATATAACTTTGACTCGGGTTAATTAGTTTGACATCCAAAACTCTTAGCTGGGCTATAGTCCCATGGAAAATACAGTACATTGATCATGTTCCACTCTTGATTCAACTAATGTTATTTTTAAAATTATCGATATTTATGAAAGAAAAACACATGGGGGCACATCTTTGACCAGCACCAATCAAAAAAGGGTTCATATACTAGAGGTTCCTTATTCATCAGTTTGTTTGAATAAAAAATGACCTGAGCTCAAGGTGTACCTTAAGGCTCCACTAGAAAAGGACCTGAGTCAAAATAATGGGCTAAAGAATACTTGTGAACCAATCTTGAACAGGCTGACATCTCTGCTCAAGCTGGAACAATCCCTTGATATGGTCAAGCCAAGAATAAAACAGCTAAAAGCTTGGCTTGGCTCTGCTCAGATAAATGCTTCATAAAAACCATGTCATTATGAACAATGTTCTCCCTAGCAATGATATAAACTTGTAGACAGACAAGGTGGATACAGTCTGATCTGAGGACAACAGAACCTTTTTCAAGTCTTAAATTATAATTCACCAGTATCTTTCAGGTCCTGCCTTACAGAATTATTTTGGTTGTCCTTTACTGTAGCACTCATGTTCATAACAGCCTTGAAAAGCTTTAGTTTCCTGCAGATTCGAGAACCTAATTTTCTGACGCTCAGGTAAAGAACCTCTTGCAGTCATGATACTGTCACATGTCCTGACCTAGCTCCCTCAGCCGACTAAAGTACATTGCTCGGAAAACCACTTCTACTTTTCATACAGTTTGTACTAGTTGGAATTATGTGCAAAACATACCACCATAGATGCTTATTATTCTACAGATATGGAATCTAGCCCTTATTAAGCATGGTTGTATCTAAGTGATTTGGCTATTCACTTAAGATCGTCAGAACATAAATTCTTTTTCCACACTGATAGAGAGGTCCTAAGTATGTTGTATATTACATGAAGTACTGAATTTTTTTTTTAAAAAAAATATCAGCCAAAATCATTTATGGTATAATCAACTCTGAGTTCACCAAATTCATCCAAGAATGCAAGATTGGGGTGTTGATAAGGCATAGAGAGAGAGAGAGAGAGAATGAATCTTATCTGTGTTGGGAAAATGTAAAGTGAGTCCTTTACACAAAATGTGGCAATCCTGGGCTGCAGGCATTCTTGTTTACTCAAAAAGGAACACAAAAGCACTTCACTTCCACTATAGAGTTTCTATTGGATTGATACTGCATCACCTTTGATCCCACTCTCTGACGATTACTGAAAGTTTTTGAATGAAGAGACAGGTCGTCTGATTTTGTTCTCCGTGAACTCCTCCTGGTGTTGGAAAACCAGACACGGAAGAAATGACCCAATTTGGATTCCTTGCGTCTTATAAGGCTTTTACCTTCATCACAGTTGTCACGGTGCACATCCATGGATGGACTGGCATCCATGTAATTACCATTCTTATCCTTGTCGTTCTCTTCAATTACTTCAAGGATCTCTGGCGCTGTCACCGACCTTTAAGACAAAAAGAATTCAGTTACATGTGTCATTAAAGGGCCTTGCTCACAAACATATAAACATACAACCTGCTTGTGAATGAAAATAGATTCATATGAAGAAGCTCAACAAGTGGTTCAAATAATTAAAAGAGTACATTTTGTTAGGGCCTTACCTTCTGTGGGGTCGCCAATTGCTTTCACTGTGGTTCAGTGAAACATGTCTCATAAAATGGAGCTGCATGAAGGATAAAACAAACAACAACTTTTCAGTGTAAATACAATTGGATATCGAATATACAGAGTCTAATTAATACAGAAACAATATGTTAAAGCCAGAAATAAATACACATTCTACTTAGCAGATGTAATGTTCACATGTTCTGTATATGATAAAAGAGCATGCGATATCGATCACAACATTATGCTGATGAAATTCAAAACAAGAAAACCTTTAAGCCATATGTTTTGGAAAGAACATAAGCTAATAATATCCAGATCAGTTTCTCCTTTCGAAAGACAGTTTTTCTAATTTATAGAATATACAGAGTCTATTAGATACAGAAACAATATGTTAAAGCCTGAAAAAATTACACATTCAACTTAGCAGATGTAATGTTCACATGTTCTGTATATGATAAAAGAGTATGCAATACTGATTACAACATTATGATGATGAAATTCAAAGCAGGAAAACTTTTAAGACATGTGATTTGGAAAAAACATAAGCTAATAATATCCAGATCAGTTTCTCCTTTTCGAAAGACAGTTTCTAATTTATCCCCCATGCAACCCCCTAAAACCAAAAAGAAAAGTCTTTCTAGAAATTAATAGCATGCAAGCGATATATCATTTGAAAGCCAAAATGATAAGCTAATTTACTCTTTGGATTATCCCCATGATAAATATATGTAATTGTTCCTGCATTTATAGTGGCTGCAGGATCAGATTCAAGAAGTGAGGTTCTTAAAGACTAGGAAATTTTAAGAAATTTCTGCAGAAGGTAACATTATACATTGTGAAGCAATAATATAGCAATTATTTCTTGGTTCCACTTTTCCTAGGTGGAATGTAACTGTGTGTTTTATAAAGAACTGGACATGAATCAAAAGGGGGAGAGTTTGGGTTGGGGGGGGGGGGGTGGTTGTGGGGTGTGGAAGCAAAGCATGAAACAGTATACTCCAGTATATGGTCCGTGTACCTGATGTGGTCAGCACATTTTACTTAATGGTAAGAATAAATGGCCATTCAAACCTAGTATTGTTGGACTAATGTGGAGAATTTTTGGGCTAAGGTCAACAATTGTGATGCATCTAAGATATAGGGGTCCAACTCAGTTCATATTATAATCTTAGGTGGTGGGACTTTTTCCAATTTAATAATATTGGAAGGAGTTTGAGAACTATCAAATGAGGAATAAAAAGGTGATTCCTGTCACCATGATACAATTTCCAGCCTAGAAAGTAAACTAAAGTTGATGCTTGTGTCACTGGCATGCTCTTGTACATTTTCATAATATCCAAAACACATTGTTATATTGTCCATTACATAAGTTACACATCCTAATGAATATTTTCGGGTATATTATAAATATAAAAGATGGCTTCTAGCATCCTAAAGATATTTTAAGCTAAGTCCACCAATTATAACCTATTACCTAACCATGATCCCCATAATCAATCAACGAATGCAGATGTAATTATTCTAAGAGGCTAGAGGTCCAAAAGCAATTTGCATTATTAAGTGGAAAGGATGAGTTTTAATAGCACCAGCAATTGCCCATTAGTAAATTTTGTATCAACAACACTTGGACTTCAAAAGTTAATGACAACATGAGTCCTATAGTGAACTTACAGGCATGGGATCGGATATCATACAGGCTCACCTCCAGTCCACAAACATTACCTTATCTAACCATGATTTTGAAAAGCAATGGCTACTGCACTATACAAAAAAACATTTTATGAGGACTGAAAGCACCACACATCAAGTCAATATTAAAGAAGAACTTTATTTAAGATACAAGAATACAGCATAGATTTCAAACATGTTCTTATTTTCATATCAAGATCGAGTCGTTATCAAAGGAGAGCTTCATTTGAGATATAAGAATATTGCATAGATTTCAACCATGATCTTGTTTTCATATCAACAGATGGATAACAAGCTATACTCAAGATCTTGTGTCATCAATCATGCTAACCTCATCGCCATCTTTGATTCCAAAGGTTCGAAGAGTCGTGTGATCATCAGTTAATTTAAAGCCATCATAGGATAAGCAGAAGTGACGCCAAACATGTGACCTGCCATAAACAAAAAACAGACCCATTATGTAACCCCTGAATTAAAGAAATCTCTGACTATTTACTCGTAGGTTTATGCTCAAACTCACAATCTATCCATGATCAAAAAAGAAAAAGCAAAAATAATAAAAAATAATAAATACTACATAAATTCGTCACTACCTGTAAGCCAATGAGGAAGAATAAACTGAGGAAGGAAGAACGAAGAACAAAGAACGGGGGCAATGATTTGTACCAAGAAATATAGCATCCTCCATCATCGGCAGAGTTTTTGAATAAATTCTCGATCGCCATCTTCAGCTCCCACACGGCGGCCGTCCGCGCAATCTGTACATCTACCGGCATCGCAAAACCAAGAATTGTCATCGCCGGCAGCTCGATGCTGAATTCACCAAGAAAATAAAAAAGAAGGGATTTTTTTTTAAAAAAACAATTAATTATACCGAAGGAGGTGGCGTCCAATTTGATGATAGTGAGCTTGATGAGCTGCTCGGGGAGGCGGTGGTAGGAGAAGCTGCTGCGGCGGTTGGCGGGGACGCCAATGCCGACGTCATCCTCGACGCCTGGGAACAGCGGCGGCGGCGGTGGCCGCTGCCGGAGCTCCTCCGACTCCTCATGGATGACCATCGTCCCGCATTCGCCGTCCCCTCCCATCCCGTCTCCTCCCCTCTCTCTCTCTTCTTCCATTCTCTGGGGGCCCTCTAGCCTTTTATGGCGTCTATCTTGCGGGCGAGGGGTGGAATGGGGAGGAGAAGGTGCTTGGGAGAGGAGGAGGACAAAGCGATGCTCGGCCCTTTTGCTTTTCTTGGCACTGTTTTCTTTTGTTTTTTTAATTTCTTCAGATGGGGTCGACGACGGCGAAGATCCTTTGCGGGAGGAGGAGAAGAAAAGGAGGAGCTTGGGATGTGGGAGACTATGCGCTGTGGCGGTTGCTTGTTAATGGCGGAGGCCTTCGAAATCGGGTCGTTATGAGGGGGGATCTCTTGATTTGGTGGTAACGGCCAGATATGGACCCAAACCGAACCCAGAGCTCGGGCTTGCCACCCTACCGGAGGTTGGGCTTCGAGAATTGTAAGTTACCGTTGCGGTCCGCCAAAAGAGCTACGTGGCAGACAAAAACCCAATTAAGGTTTCCGTTGGGGACGTTTAACTTGATTTAAATCTATGCCCTGTTTGGATTTAACATGAATCACAATTTTGACTATTTTCGTGATTTAGTAAGATAAGAGCCGATCCAACTAGGGCCATCTAAATTGTGTTTGGATTTGAAAAAATTTCTTTCATACTAGGGTTCAGAGGATTGGGTTGGTGTAGGCTGATTCTCGCAAGTTATTGTGCTTTGAGATTGAGAATGTTTTGATCCTTGACCCCACATTTAACTTGTTTGTAATAATGCATAGGATATGCCAACATTGATCAACTAAATGTGCTTCATTATTGGTCATGCATAGGATGTCTTAAAGATCATGCAAGGCTTATAAAATGAATCCATCGCTCGAACTCTATGCTCAAATCCATCCAATATTATGCATCCCGTAAATCTACAAGAAAAGAGAAAAAATAGAGTTATAAGCTTTATAGCCTAGTAAGAATTCCATCACATATACACTAATATAATAATACAATTCAAAAAAAATGAATAAGCCATATCAATGAGAAGTATAAATCATAAAATCTTGTATCCAATATAATTCAATAGTTATATAAATATATATTGCAAGTCATATGACATCATAAATCCATTATATATATCACATAGGAGTTTGTATAACTTTTTATTTTTGTTTCATTAATATATTCTAAATCAATAGTCGTCTTTTAATTTTGGATAAATCATGATCAATTTTGACTCATGACTGTCAAACCATAAACCATGCTTTAGTCCATGATGGCAAACTATTAATAACCGTATTTTGGTCTGTGATGGTAAACCAAGATATCCTCGCTTTGGTCTATATAGCAAATTAGAATAAGCAGTGGCAAATCAGGAGGTCATGATCCGACCCATGATTGACAATCCAAGATGTCATAATTCGGTCTATGACTGGCAATTTACATCATGGCTAGTCTAAATCCTCTTATACAATCAATACACTATTCAATAATTTTGTATTATATTTCTTACTCAATTTCAAAGATTTAATATTTTATTCATAGCAATCAAAATAGTCAACATATAACACAAATATAATAAAAAAATTATATATTCAATGCGAAACCAAAAATCATCATGTATAATACAAAAAAAATCATATATGCATGTGATCATGTAAAGGGATCTTTATTCTATTAGTTTTAGATTTAACTATATCGATCGATTAGCTCTACGATCAATGAACTCGAAAATAAGGTGTTTTACTCAATGCATCTTGTGCAAACAATTGCATCTCTACCTAATTAGGATCAAACGTAAAAATTATAGATGATTATGGACCGTAGGAAATTACAATAAACAACCATAATATGATGGGTTCAGGATCCCTCTCAGGTTCAATTGATCGACCTGAGTTTATCTAGGCATTTGGATCCTCTACTGATCCATAAAATTTTTAAAGATAAAAATCCATAAAGAGAGAGAAAATTATAGAGAGAGAAATAAAGAGAGAAACTAAAGAAAGCAAATGAGAAGAGGAAAAAGAGAGAGAGGAAAGAGAGAAACTCTCTCTTTTCTTTTTTTTTTTTCTCTCTTTTCTCTCTTTGTTTTCTATTTTTTTTCTTTCGTTTTCTTCCCTTTCTCTTTTTTTCTTATTTCTTTTTTTCCATAGAAACAGGAGAATGGGAGATATGGCTATAGGCTGGCCACACCCCCCCCTCGATGGCGACCCCTGGCGGTAGCGGACCCAAGAGGCTCTGACCTTGGCAGCCCTTGCATGGTCAGCAATGGCGGTTGGTGCGGTGGAAGAAGAGAAAAAGTGGTGAACAAGGGAGGGCTTTGTTCACCATGAAATCTGGCAATCTCCCGCAGCAATCAGATGACTGAACCCATTAACAATGGTTGAGGGACCAAGAAAGGGAGGGCCCTTTACCTCGTCTTCGATGAGATATTCAATGGTGGCTCACTAATTAAGAGATATGGATGGACAAAGTCGAAAACTCTTCATCGGATTCCCACCGATGTTGATCAGGATTTAGAGGGGGTAAGATGATTAGAGGGAGGAGGGGGTTTTATAGACCCCTTGCCAGAGTTTGATTATCCTTCGAAATCCATCTTCCGAAGGGATCAGGGAGAAGAAGCAAACTCTTATTGGGAGTTCTCTTCTTCGTTTCTCAAGTTTCATGCATGGTTCGGGCTTATGAAATCTTTTGGGCCATCCAATATCTTGGGCCGGGTTATTATAGGTCAAATTGGAAGATCTTCTAATTAGAGTGAGGTTGGAGTTGAAATTTTTAACTTGATCAAGCTTGAGCCAAAATTTTGTGAATTAAATAATCTTGCACCATCTATGATACTTGTTTTACATATATATTGATGTTTTGATGATTTAGGTTTGTTTGTATTCTAGTTTGAGCACTTGTTCTCTATAACTGATCTCAAGCACCTTGTAGGTAAAATGTGACTCATATCATCCATAACCATTTAAGCCATGTTCATCAAAATTTCAAAGTGAGGCTAGCAAGCTTTGACAACTCTATGTGAAACTTATAAATGGAGGATTTACAAGCAATCCAGTGATTTAATTAGGGAACTAAAAAATATTTTTTCTTAACAAGCTCTACTCGTACAATGATACTAAAAGCCTATGCTAGCTTGTTTACCAAAAAAAGCTAACGAAACTTGGAACTAGAAAACTTATTTAGGACCAAAAGCATCATTAAGGGACTTAGAAATTGCTTGTCCTTACCATGATAATAAACCAACGAAACCTGCCAACTTCATATGAATCTTGTTACCTAAAACTTGTTCTGCCTCAAGGTTCTTCCAAGCCAAAAGGATGGAGGTAGTGGGATGGTATATTGCCTCCTCCACCACAACCCTTCCTAGAATCCGTCTCCTTCTTCTCTTCAAATGATTTTTATTAATGTTAAATGGAAGCCAATGAGCAGCACCCCAATTCAATGGATACTATTTTTTGGAAAGAGAAATTGTTTCAAGGACAAATCATGAGCTTTACCTATCGAGACACCCTTCACCTAAGTTTGAGATCCTATCTATTGTTATACATGATATGGATGTAGCCTTTTTGTTGTAATGTGATCAACATCACATCCTTTTGAACCCTTTTATGAGGAACCCTGAAAATTTAATCCAGAAGTTCTGCTTAGGCTACATCAGACCTTGCTTAGCCTCAACTAGGATATCAAGAGAAGGAACTAGCTATAGGACGCATTGTTTTGGACAGGGTCACTTGATTGGGCCTTTTTGAACTCTTGCTTGTGCTCTGCCAAGACACAGCCCATTGACAATCTTAGCCTTAACTGCCTTCCCCAGCATTTTAAAACACTTCTTCATGTCATTCTATTAGGGTTTGATTTATGCTTTCTTAACCGTAAAGCCATTAGTACTTGTTTTCCTTTTGTCTACTTTTTTTTTTTTTTGTTTCCCATGCATGGTTCAACTCTTGTTGCGCTCTTCCATGCTTGCGAACATAGTTGTCTGTATCACTATCTTGGAGAGATGCTATTATTTTGAATTTTGCTCTCCATAAGATTATCTCACATGAAGGAGCTTTCGGTATAAAAGAATATTTGAGATACTAAGAGCAGGTGAACTCCAAACAGATCAGGTTTATGCTTATACTTGATGCAATTTGAGATATTTGGCATGAGATGGCGGGGTCTCTTAGACATCAATATAGAGGAGAACTAATTTTTCCAACTCTTATTTACCAATTACTTTGTGCCTATGTAGCGTATATATCCTTTCTTTTGACATTTGCTTGCATTAACAATGCTAACATAGAACTTGTACTAGTGTTACCTATCTGTAAATGTCCACCCTATTATATTTATCAGGAGAAAAAAAAAAATGTCCATCTTATAAGATTTATTATGTCTTTTTGACGGAAAAGAAGGAGAGATCCAAAGGCACTATAATTATTTAGTGTAAATTTTCAGAGATGCACTATTGAAGAATCTAATCCATAAGCTTTAGTTGCTAACTGATATATATAAGAGATTTTTGCAACTCTTTCTTTCCATTGTACAACAGATTTTGGGACGTCATGAATGAATTCCATGAATAAATCATGAGTAATCAAATGTTTCTTGGTTAAAATAATGCAGATAATCATTTGGTCAAGACAGAAATAATAATTTAAGGAATTTTCAGTACCAGAGAGAATGCTGTTTTCTTTATTTTTTTCTTTCTTTTGTTTCAATTGCCTTTCGGGTGGGGCGGGGGACTAGGAAGGCCGATGGAAGAAGAGAAGCAGAGGGGTAGGAAGCATCCATGAGTGATGAGGCAAGAGCATCCGCCGGTTGATTGGCTTCATGAAAAGGATGGGAGATCGAGAAGAAATCGAGGGACGAGGCACACAAAATGATGTCTGCTAACAGAGGGTGCAATGGAGGCAGAATGCCTGAGCAACGGAAAGAGGATAAATTGTTGTCGATCCAATTGATGACTGTCAGGGAATTACCTTCATGCGAGTGAATCCCATTTGGGCCACTACAGCGGTGAGAGCCGTCCAAGCAGAGCTTCTGAAACTAAAAAAGCCTGAGACCTGCCCGATGCCGCCAGCAGGAGAACACCATAATGATCTCTGATAATGAATCCCCATCTAACTCTTCCGTTAGCCCAAGAAGAATCGAAATTGACCTTGATCGACAAGGTATTCAAAGACATCAAGTGGGTATGAGTCGAAGGAGGGTTCACTAACCGTCGATGCCCTAGTGCTACAGATCAGAGCCGCCGGGAACAAGAGGAGCGCGATGAGTTTAATTGAAGAGCCGGATAGAGGATGTGCACCACTGAGCGGAAGTTCCCTTGAAAAATAAACTCATTCCTCGCTATCCATATATGACAGGCGGTATAACAAATAACTGATTTAAAGGCAGTCCGGAACAGAAGCATCCGAAGTGAGGGAAATAAGATCTTGAAGAGAGTGGATGTCATACTGACTGATTAAAGTGAGTTGAATGCAAAAATACCAGAGAGGTGCGACAAGCCGGCAACTAAATAAGCAGTGTTGATGTCTTCTGTATCAGCAGAGCATTGGGCACAAAGACCATCCTGAAGGTGATTGAGACCACGATCAAGGAGCAAAGCTTGCAAGGCAGGCATCCCTTCATACCTTCCACCAAAAAAGCGGAACTCGGGAATCAACTTCAACTTCCAGATCCAGTTAAGATTAATTGTGTCTGTAACCTGCTGAGTGTTAAGAATGTATCTGTAAATATCCGCTGTGTGAGTGTGAACCTTGGAACAGCACTACCATTCCACAATAGGCAATCGTCCTGTCGAGATGTGGGTAATGGCAAAGCTTGCATTCTCTCTGAAGAAAAGAGGTCATGTAACAATTCAGCATTCCATGTTCCATCCCTATTTAGTAGCTTGGCGACAATCCAATCCTCCTGATTTGCAACCGAATTGTATGCAGTGGCACTATAAAGCAAAGGAATTTCAGAGAGCCATGGGTCCTTGAGGATGTTAATATTATTTCCATTACCGATTGCCATCTAAACACATGGGCGATCACCTTAGAAGCAGAAACAATGGTGCGCCCAGAGCAGAAGACCCTCTTTTAGGAGTGTAATTCAACCAATCCTCATGGTTGTATTTCAATTTCACCAACTGAACCCACAGAGAGTCTCTGTTGAGCATTAACTGCGTCGCAGCATGGGCCATTAACGCTTGCTTCCGGATCCTTGAGGAGTATAGACCCAGTCCCCCATAGCATTTTGGTTTACAGATGTTCCCCCAGGAGATTAGGTGCAGTTTTCTCTAACCCATATCATGGCCTCAAAAGAAAGCTTTGAATACACGTTCCAATTCGGTGAGGACAGCACAAAGAACCGGAACAGAGGATAATAGATAGACATAAGTGTAATTCAGAACAGATTGGATTAGAGTGAGGCGACCTGCTTGCGATAGATGCTTCCATTTCCAGCCTTCTAACCTGCTGTTAACTCTGTTGAACAATGGCTCAAAATCATGTTTGATAAGCTTAGTGCCAATTAAAGGAACCCCAAGGTAGGACCACCCACCATCATATAATTGGATGTCAAAGAGGCTGACAATATATTGTTTAGTCCGGATATTAACCCTGTTGCTAAACCAAATCATAGATTTGTTGTTGTTAATCCGCTGGCCAGATTGCAAGCAGTAATCCGTAACAACTCTTTTTAATGTTCGGGCATTCCTTTTGGTGGCTTTCATAACAAGAAGAAGATCGTCAGCAAACAATAAGGAGGTGTTTGATTCGTAATCGGAATCATAATGGAAATGAGAATTGAAATCAGAATGGCCAAATTCTCCGAAGCGTTTGGTTCATGATCGGAATTAAAATCAGAATCGAAATTGGAATGAAAATTTGAATCTATAGAGGAGAGTAGAGATTGAGTTCTATATAGATTGAGCCATTCTCATTCCATTTTGAAATCGGAATTGGAATAGGACTCCTCTCAACCAAACAGTGAGAATAGGAGTCGCCTATTCTGATTTCGATTTCAGATCTTCACTCTTCCTAACCAAACACCTCCTAAGTGAGAAATGATGGGTCCTCGCCGATTGGGTTGGAATCTCTTCAAACTACCAGCCTCAACACAATAATATAGGGAGCGGGATATCATATCGGAATAGAGGATGAAGAGAAATGGCAAGCGGGGGCACCCCCGACGAACACCACCAGATGAGTAAAACCATGGTGAAGGATTTCCATTAATTATCATTGAGAATTTTGGGTTCAGAACATAGGACATGATCCAGCATATGAACCGCCGATGAAAGCCGAAGTGATGGAGAACAGCTTGAAGGTGCCTCCACGATAGCTTGTCGTAGGCTTTTTCCATGTCTGCTTTCACTGCCACGAGAGATTTATGGACTGATGCCGACTCCATAGAGTGGAAAATTTCCTGAGCAAGCATAATGTTATCAAAAATATTACGAGCCGGCACAAAGGCTCCTTGTTCCAAAAAAATCAAGGTAGGAAGCAGAGGTTTTATCCGGTTAACAAGGATCTTGGCCACCCATTTGTACAAACTGTTGCAAAGGCTAATTGGCCTATAACCTTTGACTTGTCGCGGATTGCGAGTCTTGGGAATAAGGACAAGGTGGGTATCCTTCCAATCCATCGGCATAGAACCTGAATCAAAGACTTCATGGATGGCGGCCAAAACATCACCTCTCACAATGGACCAAAACTGTTTGTAGAATAACGGTTGAAATCCAGATGGTCCCGGAGCCCGATCCGAAGGGAGTTGAGATAATGCTTTAATGATCTCATCATCAGTAATAGGCTGCACCATCTGTTGCTTCTGAGCAGCAATGATGGCCGTAGAAATGGGAGGGAGCTTAATAAAAGGTGGATTAGCATGGTTGTTCCAATGGAAAATGAGATAGTTCGTAATAATATGAGCTATATCAGTGTCAGTAGTTACTTCACCGTCCGGAGTCACAACCGAGGAAATCATATTTCACCTGCGCCGAATAACCGTAGTCTGATGGAAGAATGCAGTATTATGATCTCCCTCCTTCAACCATCTAGTTCTTGATTTCTGTCGTCAATAAATCTCTTGTAATTTAAGCACCCATTAGCATTCAGTCACCTTCCTAGAAATATGATGCTGAATCTGAAGATTGGTACCTCCACCACGAATGTCCTCCTCTTGCATACTCTGGATTTGGGATTCCAGATGTTTAGCTTTGTCGAAGAGATTGCCAACAAAATCTCTATTCCATTTAGTCAGCGCCTGCCTCGCGTTCCGAAGGAGTTTCAGCAACCGGATTCCATGAGAAGCATCAAAGGCTCCGCGCCAAGCTCGCCGGACCACCTGCTGAACACCTTCAATAGATCACCAAAACTATGAAATTTGAAAGGGGGTTGTCGGGTGCGTGAGGGTTGAGCCGACACCTGGAGTAACAGATGGCAGTGATCCGACCCAATTCGAGGCAGGTGAATAACGGAGTCAGCAAAACAATTAATCCATGTATCAGTGGCGAGCGCTCTATCTAATCTCTCCCAAACCTGAGTTTGTCCGAATCTGTTATTACGTCATGTAAAAGAACTTCCCCTGAACCCCAGATCAATGAGCGCAAAAGAATTAATAAAGTTCCTGAATTCATTGATTTCAGTATCAGCAATAAAGACACCTCCACCCAGCTTCTCATCGCTGTTGATGATAACATTGAAATCTTCAATCAAAGTATAGAATACGTAATAACCCAGTCCATTAGACTTTTGGACCTAGTTCAATTTTAAAATAGCCCAAAAACCCTACAAATTCATGCGCATCGCACATAAAAAGAGAAGGAAGAAGACTCTGATTAAGAGTCTCTTCTCTCCCAATTTTGTCCAAATCGGAGCTTCGAGTGTTCAGATTAACCTAAGAAAACTTGTCTATAAGAACTTCCTCTCTCCTAGATCATCATCTCAAATCGTTTGAGAGATTGCCGAGAATCATTTAGGATTTCTCGTGTTCTTCCGTAGGTTGCTGTTGGGAAGAAGGTCATCGGAAACCCTCTGGCTATTGAAGCCAAATAAGCTCCTTTTTCCCTTCTCTCTTTTCCTTCTTGTGGTTGTTTTTTGATCGTTGACGTTCGATTGGAGCTGGTGGTTGTCGGATTTGTATTTAAACAAAATAGCCTCTATTTTTTCCTATTTTGAACGAGCCTTTCTCCATTTCGGCCATCGACGCCGTCATCTATGATGCCACACCCCTGGATAGTGAACCCCCAACTACCTGCTATTTTTTTGAAGGTCATGGCCGTCAGTGATCGCCGATGATTGAAGGAACGAAAAAAAATTGGAGGTCCCCTGTTTTTTCAAAAATTTATTTTTTTTTGTTGGCCGGCCATAGGCTGTCGGCCGTCCTTGTTCCACCGCTGTCGGCCGTCTGTTACTTCTACCTATCGTCGATTTTTTGGCCACCAGCCACCAAGAATCATCATTCCTTCCTCTCTTGTTCGGCCAACAAAGAAGAAAAGAAGGAGAAAAGAAAAAAAATAAAGAAAAAAATAAAGAATTTTCTCTCTCCTCTTTTATATCTTTCTACCCTCTCTCTCTTTCTCTCTCAATCTGACTCATGTACCCCACTATGAACTTGATATGAACTTTTTAAAGAGATCCAGACTCGCTTTGATAACCATATAATTTGTCGATCCTAGTCCGATCTTTGCTGGATATTTATAGATCTGATCATTGTTAATCTCGTATTGAGTCACCATGATATGACCCTTAATGATTTTGAATCGTAGTTTCTCTTTTGAGGAAGGCGAAGAATTGCTCCTCTATTTTTTTTCTCTAAAATTTTATCTTTCTTAATGATTTTCTCTCTCTAAAAATCTTATGTATCAGTGGACAGTCCAAATACCTACGTAATCTAGATTGATTGGTTGACCCTAGGAGAGGCCTGGACTTATAATGTATAAGGATTTTTTCATAATTTTTCTATCCTTAATCGCATATGATTTTTATGTTTAATCCTGATCATGTAAATATGTAATTATTGTACAAGAAGGTATCGAGCAAAATATCTTGATTTCGAGTTTGTAGATTGAGGAGTTCATCGATTTCTTTATTTAGATCGGTCACCGATAAAAGTAAGAATTTCTGTACATGATCACCATTATATATACTATTTTTATTGTTGGATTTGTACCGTTGGTTTTATATTGTTGAACTTGTGTTGAGGGATTTATTGTGTTTAAGATACTATTATTTATTAATTTTCAGCGTAAATGCCTAATGTGTGGACTATATATATATATATATATATATCAGTAATTGATAATATGAGCATGTGGATATGATATACTCAATTTGGTCAACTGTAAACTAGAAATCAATATGATAAAAGCAACCTAAATAACTAGATGGAAAAGATATATATAGTTTGGACTGACCTCGTCATGTCGAACAGTCCACTAGGAGCTTATACCTGGGACAGTCTGTCAGGAGTTTATACCTGAGACAGCCTCCATGGGCTTATATGTAGATCAGCCGGCCAAGAGTTCATGTCTGGAACAGCCCATCAGGAGCTTATGTCTGGGACAGCTTCTACGGACTTTTATACATGGGACAGTCAGCCAGGAGCTCATATTTGGGACAACCTTGATGGGCTTATGAGTGAAAATTTGATCGGATAGGGACTGAGACATAGTCGTGGTTAGTCCAAAGTCGAAAAGAAAAAGGTTAAAGATCATATGATTATGAAAAAAGAAATAGAGGACAAGACATGAAATTATTGCTGAATAAAAGTGTTCCACCCGTTAACATATGATGATGCATCTCTTTTGATAAGAGAGATAATTTATGGATGTTTACAGTATTCTGGATATTAAACATGAGATTTTATGTTTTATTGCTTATCCTTATTTTTATATTATATTATTATATTGATGTGATATGCAAAATTCTTACTGGCTGTAAAGCTTACACCCCTCCATTTTTTTTTCTCAGAATTGTAGGATGCTCATGATTGACTATGGTTTGGATTTGTGGGTGAGCGGATGAATAGATAAAGCATTATTGATATCCTGTCGGATGATAGAAGGAACTGAATTTGTAATTGTATAAATTTTGCTCATTGATATGAAAATAGATCATTATTATTTTAGATATTGAGATATTATAATGAATTATTTTTAGGTTTTGCATATTTTTTAGGACATTCTAAGAAGTGTGTGTCTATCACGTATCTGATTCGGATGTTAGGTTTAGGATGTGACAGGATATCCAAAGTGAATGCTGGCGATAGCCATCTCCCAAATGTTGCGGTGCTTGCGGTGATTTGTTGTTTTCTTTTGATGATAAGTACAGATAATGTTTTGACCATGACCTAATAATCTCTCAAGGACCGAGTTGGCTGCAGATAAACCTCATATTCTCTCTTTATTTATCTTTCTAGTGGGGACTTCAGACTCAAAATAACTCATCCAGCGATCTCCAAGACCGAAGACAAAACTAAGAGCAAATGAAAAGAAATCCTAAAGAAAGAAGATTGAAGAAATTTCTCTCAAAAAAGGAAAAGATCGTGAAGGAGCTACTGTTGGTGACCAGGGCCCTTGCTACTAGACCCAGAAGTCAGCACCTGCTCCAAGCTCTTCCTCAAATTACTCCATCTCTCCTGGTCCAAAGCAATGGAGACTAAACCTGCAGCCGGTCGAGCAACGTTGTCGGGGGTCTCAGCATCATAGCTAGAAATCCCATTAATCTTTGATGGTGGTCTAAGAACTCTTGAACACACATAACGAGGGGAAGCCAAGGCCATCAAAGTCACCAGCACAACGATGGTCCAGGCTGTGCACTTCACTGCCATCTTCCAATATTCTCTACCTTTCTGGATGTGTTGCCTCTCTTTTCTGCTGTCTCTAATCTTGATACAAGAAAATAACTTCTGTTGCCCGCGTATGATTTGTTTACTCAGTACAGATGCAGTCGTATATATAGGACATTAGGACTTAGGACGGTGGCCGTGCATGTGAGCCTATTAGAGGTGAACGTGCCTTGTCTTCTTTTTATATTCTTATATAGAATTTACTTCATGTACGAATAAAGGGGAATCTTTAATTGATGTTACGTTCAGACATGGTTGGTGGTTTAATGGCTCTTTCTATAGTCAGAGTTTTACGCTCGCCATCTTCTTTTTGCTTCCGTACTTCCCATTTTCTCCTTCGACAAGGTGGATGGTTAGCTGGATCGGACCCAGCAAATCAATCTGGGCACACGGAGTTAGAGAAGGGAACAGAGGAGCAACCAGAGGTTCTATGAGGAACGACAGGTGATCCAATGCCGGTATGACATACCCACCTCCAAGGTGGTCAAAAGATCGCAGCCTGCAAGGCTGTGAATGGGTGGGGAAACATTGGCATCCCGGCTTGTCAAATTCTTTTTTTTTAGGATTTTTTTTCCTTTGGATTTGCCAAATGTGAAGTATGGTAACCATGGGAAAAGTGTGTGGGCATATCCCGATTGAAATCTACGTAGTCCCAAAGGTGTGAGTTTACTTTACGAATCTCCAAGACCAATGATGATGCCTCTGGAGAGCAGATTCTTAGAAAGAGTTCTAATATTTCGATGATTGAGTGAGAGATGGGAGAGAGGAATATTACATGCATTTTCTGTAGAAGGTCAGAGATACTTATATCTCTCTTAGGATTTATCCCTTCAGTTAATTAACTTGAATTCAAACAGAACTAATCTAATTTAAATTCAAAGAAGATATGATCACAATTATTACTTAGATAATTAACTTGAATTCAAATAGAACTAATCTAATTTAAATTCAAAGAGGATATAATCATAATTATCATTTAGATAATTAACTTGAATTCAAACAGAACTAATCTAATTTAAATTCAAAGAGAATACGATCATAATTATTTTATTAATTATCCTAACATAATTGTCATATGTTGCATGCTATGTGAACGTATCCTATGGACTCCACGCAACATCTCCCACTCACGCACATAGACATCAACATTCCTCAACTCTCAATTCCAGTGGATATGTTCTCACAGTCATACGAGAAAAATGAAACATGCGACCATACAAGAAAGGTACCGATGAGCAATGATATATTAAGTTACCATCAAACTAAATATCATCACTCCAAAAAGCTCGTCATACCCCAAATTATCTTAATCACACTAGATTTTGCACCTCTGATCCCTCTAATTTATTTAGAGCTATGCAAAATCCATTAATATATTTGTACTCATGGTTATGCAACAACTAATGTTATTATAACCGCTCGGGCTTTGAGTAACAAATCATGTGTGTGATGTCCAATGATTTTTCTTGGATGCTCATGCCAATCTATCAAGGTTTGGTTGCTTTCCTAGTCATGTTCCACTGAACCGCATCACTCCTGACCCTTGGAGATCATGCTAAGGTAGCAATATAAAAACTTGGCTTCTCATCATAGATCTAAATGTAGAAAAATATATTCTAAAACTAATTGTTTGACGATTGTGTTAATTATAAATATATATGAATTGATAAATAATAAAAATTATTTGATCTTTTTCATCACAAGGTTACATCTTCTAATGAACTTTTATGTTGTGATGAAGTCCTTAGGACAACTTTGATTGATAAAGAAAGATTTATTGCATAGTCCTTAAATTGGTTCGCGATCAAACGATACGCTATGATTAGAATGATAGCGATATCAAGTGTAGATGATTGTGTGCCATATGCATTGGTTGTCTTCATAACCAAATGGTATGGAGACACTGGTATGGTATGCAGGTGAGATGTAGGAGTACATCGTCACTGAACGTGACCAACTGCGGAGTACTCTGCGGTCAAGGGTAGCTCACGAAGGGTATGGATATAAGTGTCCTTCCAACCTGAGATCACCACGGTGACTTGCAAGCAACTCACTATACTTTGATGTCGGACTAACTGAGTTTCTAATTCAATAACGAAAGATTTCTGGATGCAGTCAAGTACTTGTCAAGTCGGTGCATGAGTCAAGATGTGATTGATCTCTCTAAATTAGTAGGAGTTAATATATCAATGTATTTCAATTTAACAAAATCTGAGTCCAAGTAATCCATGTGATGGTTTGAAAGATTAAAATATAATGTAGATGACTTATCTAGGATTGATAGTTAAATCCTAGGTCGTTCTTGAGCATTAGGATCAAAGGGATAAATTATACGACAACCATACGTCAATAGGTTCTTGAATGTTGTTTCACTATCATTCGACTTATCCGAACGTCGGGTCACCATTACTAAAAATTATATCGATTAGTTCAGAAATTTATTTCTGTGCTATCGGCTTAGGTTCGAACCTATAGGGTCACACTCAAAAGAAATTTCTGACTGATCATATGGCTGATCAACGATTGAAAATCATTCAAGGGCTTAATCATCAATTCGATTGATGATTAATCTTATGCAAAAGTTGTAATAAATTAATTCACTAAGTATTAGTGAATTAATAGAAGATTAATTAAAAATTAGATTACTGATTAGTTCAATTTGATTGAGTAAAATAGATTAAATAAAATCTAATTGAATTAGATTCAATTAGGTTTGATTCAATTAGATTATGAGATGACCTAATCACTAAGGGAGAAATATTTCTGATTTGATCAAAACTTTGATTCAATCAATTTTTAATTTGATTAAAATTTGATTATAAAATTATGAAACTAATTAGATTAAATTTCATATATTTTATTTAGATTAAATCAGATATGATTTAGTTTGAATTCAGATAAAGAAACCTAGAGTCCATATAGGATTGGACTCTTCCTCCCCATATGCCTCCCACTTTGATGCCAATTTTCTCCACACTCAAGAGGTTTTTGCATGAGATTTTTTCATGCCAAAGAGTCTTCTCCCTCCCTTTCTTACATCCAAATCTAATTTGATTTTGATAAAAGAAAGGTTTTAAAATTTGATTTCAAAATATTTTTTATCAAGAGAATCTGTTCTTATCCAGATCACTCCACATGCCAAGTTATTTTTTTCTCCTTATGTGTGCGATATTTTGAAGAGATTTTTCATGAAAAATCAGTTGGAGAACTGATTTACCATGAAAAAATATGGAAAGGGGCATCCCATATTTTTTTGGATATGTTTTGGTATGGAATTGGGAGAGGGTGCGATACCTCTTGGAAGAGTCCAAGATCTCTTGGACTCTTCGCCCAACTTATTACACGCCTATAAAGAAGGGTTTGTTTCTCTCTTTTGTGCGTGTAAGAGGTCAGAGATAAGGGATTTCACAATGAGAAGTCTTTGGGAATGGGTTCATAGTGTGAAAAGAGAAGGAGAGCCCTTTCTTTTAGGTTGTGCACAAAATCTATTTTTTCAGAGTTTGTTCCTCAGGATTTAGGAGGAGAGAAAAAATAAGAAAAAATTTATTTTCTTCTCTATTTTTTTTCACATATTCATCTCTTTTAGAAGTTTATCTTCAACCCCTAAAAAAATTTCAAAGATTTGAAGAAGGGATCTAGATCAATCAAGAAGAAGATCTTCACGCGAGCTAGCACTCCTGAGAAGACCGATCAGATCGGAGCTTCGAGTGGATTTTCTGTGGAGGATGGATGCATGTGCGACTGTGAGAAACCAGCAAGGATCATCCTCATCATGTCTCTCAGTAGCGATGATCATCAATCCATACTCAGATATCAAGTTTTGAATTCAGATTAGAAGTAGATGTGATCTACTACTCACATGCATGCATGCAGATTTTATCTTTAGTATTTTTTAGATTTTATATGTAACATATTATGTCATAGATTCTAGAGTAGGTTGATTTGATGATTAGATCATATACATATTAGATTAATATGATTAATCTAATTATCTTTCACTGTAATTTATTCAAAAAATTTTGAAATACATGCATGAAATCGTCTACATTTTTCAACAGTAGTATCAGAGCCTAAGTTCGCTATGACATATTATATGTGCATATTAAATTTAAATTTTAATTTTATTTAGATCTAATATGTGATATCTTATATCTGAATTTAATTAATGATTGATCGCACAAACTGATATAAGGTTGTCCTACTATATGGTTTATCCCTTATAGTGAATAGGTTATCCTAGTTTATGCTGATCTTTGATAAAATCTGATTTTTTATATTATATGTGATATTTATGATCTGATTTAGATGTGATCTAAGGACACATTTTTCAATAGGCTTTAGGACATATTTTCCAACAACTCCCAAAGGGGCATGGTATTTGGTCTAAGGGCATGGTATTTGGACTAAGGTCTATAGGGCTCATACAATGATGAAGCAGGGATCCATTCAATCATTCCCTTTAATTGGTTGTCTTATAGCAAACATAATATGAGATGTATGCTATGGTGGAGCTTCCACTTAGGGTTTGTCATATTCAAGTTCACACCATACAGAACTCGATTAGAATCCTTATAAAGATACTAACTTGAATCCTCAAAGATTCAAAACTGGCTATTACAGGCTTCATGGAGCATGGATACTTTCCATGTTTGACTTTCTTTAAGTCTCATCTTGATTCTAAGCCAAGGCGACATTTGATTTTAGTACATAATCCTCATCCGCCTCCTAGGTGATAAGGAGATCACCTACACTTGGTGCCTGGTGATCGTTTGTGTCTTATCCCACTTGCTATCTTAGTGTGGGGTGATTTTTCGTGTGAGAGGGATAATCAAAAAAAGAACCTGATGATAATAATTCTTGGATATGTGCGCTAAATTAAACCATGACAATTCTATAAATCAACAAAGATTGAAAAACTTATTTCATTAATGCATAAAAGATAGTACAAGCATATTAAATCCTCAACAAACCCAAACCCCTAACATGCTTCTAGAACATATCTCTAGCAATGGGTTTGGTAAAAGGATCAGAAATCATATCATTAGAGGAGATATACTTCAGTACAACCAGTCCTTGTGCAATGATGTCATGAATAAAGTGATAGCATGTATCAATATGTTTGAACTTTTCATGATACTAGGATCCTTTCCGTAAGCTATCGCAGCTGTGTTATCACAAAAGATTACAACAGGCTCACGAAGATGCTCTGACATTCAAGCTCTACAAGAATCTCTTTAACCATATAGCCTCTTGCATGATAGCAGTACAGGCAACATACTCTAACTCCATCATGGATAAAGAGATGCACTGTTGTTTCTTACTACACCATGAAATGGCTCCTCTTTTAAGTATGAATGTATAATCCGAAGTAGATTTACGCTCATCTCTATCTACAAAACCATTAGCATCAGTATATCCAACCAACTTGAGACTCGCACCTTGATAGCATAAAGCCATATTTGTGGTTCCTTTCAGATATCAAAGTATACTTTTAACCGTAGCCTAATGAGCAGTACTAGGATTACTTTGGTATCTGTTGACTATACCAACTGCAAAACATATATCAAGTTGAGTACACATCATAGCATACATCAGACTACTAACAGTACTTGCATATGGTACTTTTGCCATCTGTCATTTTTTTTCTTCAGTCTTAGGATATTGTTCCATGCTAAGATATAGGCCTTTCTCCATTGGAGTGTCAATAGGTTTGGAGTTGTGCATGCGGAAACATTCTAAGATCTTTTTGATGTAAGTTTTTTGAGACAAACTCAAAAACCTCTTAGAACGATTCCTTGAGATTTTAACCCTGAGTATATAATTGCTTGTTCCATGTCCTTTATCCCAAATGTGGAGGACAACCGCTTCTGAGTGGTGACAATCAACTCTATATCATTCCAAACTAATAAAATATAATCCATGTATAACGAGAGAATGAGAAACTTATTCTCAACTTTCTTGATATACACACAATGGTCTTCTTCTATCATCATAAAGCCTATAGATGTGATTGCCTGATGAAACCAAATGTACCATTACTTAGATGATTGTTTTAGGCCATAGATGGAACATTTTAAGCGAACACTTTATGCTCTTGTCTCTTGGCCTGAAACCCAACTAGTTGATCCATGTAGATCTCTTCATTTATTTCTCATTGAAAAATACAATCTTCACATCCATTTGGAACAATTCAAAATCCAGATGTGCGACTATAGCCAGGATGAGACGGATAGACACAAATCTCATCATAGGAGAGAACGTCTCCTCATAGTCCACACCTTCCTTTTGAGTGTAGCCCTTCACCACTAGACGGGCCTTATATTTGTCAATTGATCTATTTGCCTTTCACTTGATTTTTAAGACCCATTTGTTCCCTATGGTCTTGCACCTAAGCAGAAGGTCCACTAATTCCCATACATGGTTCTCACCATGGAGTTTGTTTCATCTTCCATAGCAATTAGCCACTTATCAAATGATGGTGAGTGCATAGCTTCCTCAAAAGAAGAAGGTTCATTAGCATCCATACAAATGTTTAAGAAGGACTCACCTTCTATTTCAAAACATTTGCGAGGAACATTTCCATGCATACTTCTATATAATTGTGGATCCTGAGAATGCTCAAGTGATTTGCTCCCACTGACTTCAACAGTCTCTTGGATAGGTTGAGATTCCATATCCATGTCCTCATGTTGGGATGCAAGGTCTTGAGATTCCTCTAACTCATAAAGGTCAAGACTTCCCTTAACCTCACCAATACTAGGAAAGTCATCTTCCAAAAAGTCAATATCATGGGATTCTATTTCAGTTAGCCCTCCATTAGGATGTTCACCATGCATTACATAGCCCTTAGAATGTCTAGGATATCTAATAAACACACATTTATTAGCTTTAGGCCTAACTTCCCAAACTTATAGAAAGAGTGGTGAACATATCCTACAGATCCCCAAGGGTGTAAGCCTTCCAAATTAGGCTTTTCGCCTACCATAACTTATATGGAGTGGTAGGGACTAATTTTGAGGGCACACAGTTAAAGATGTATGCTATTGTTAAAAGAGCATCTCCCCAGAAACTAATCAAGAGATTGGCTTGAGCCATCATTGACCTAACTATATCTAACAAAGTACGATTTCTTCTCTCTGCAACATCATTTTGTGGTGGAGTTTCAGGTACTGTCAATTATCAGTATATACCTTTTTCTTCATAAAATTTTTTGAACTGATTAGATAAATATTCGTGGCCCCTATCAGTGCGAAGAGCCTTAATACTTTTCTCTTTTTGATTTTCAACCTTTGCTACAAAACGTTTGAAACAATCTAAAGCTTTGGAGTGGCGAGATAACAGAAAAATAGAGCCATATCGTGAGAAATCATCTATAAATATGATGAAATAAGCTACACCATGATGTGCTTTTACATTCATAAGCCGGCAAATATCCGAGTGGATAAGTTTCAGAAGATAAGTAGCCCTTTTAGCCTTTCCAAAAGGCTTCTTGCTGGCTTTTCCAGCAAGGCAAGGCTCACATGTTGGAAGATTTACTTTGGCGTGTGATCCCAATTGCCCTTCTCTAGTCAATCTAGACAATCTTTCTTGTCCAATATGTTCTAATCTAGCGTGCCATTTAATTGAATAAGATATAATATCAGAAGAAGAAGTTCTTGTTACTAAAACAGGATAGCCATTAGATTCAAAATCTAAATCCAACATAAACAAACCATCTTTTAATATCCATGACCATAGAAAGTTTTATCAAGATAAATAAACAAACTATTATTCTTGAAACTAAAAGAAAATCCTAAGTTCATCAATGCCAAAATTGAAAGTAGATTACATCGAACAGTGGGTGCATGAAGCACATCATGGAGGAGTAACTTGCACCCATTGCACATAGTAAGTTGGTAGATTCCAACTCTAAGGACTTCTTCCTCAGCTCCATTTTCCATCATCATGAAATGTCTATCCATTGGTAATCGATGATAATCTATATATTCTGCACGATTGCAGGTCACGTACTTGGTTGCTCCCGTATCTACAATCCAACCAAGGAGAGAGTGAGCTACAAACACGTGAACAAACTTAAGTTCTCGAAGGGATTATATGAGGACAAACCTTTTGTGGCTCAGTGCATTCCTGAGCAAAGTGTCCCTTTTTTCCACAGTTAAAACATTTTAACTTGGACTTATCTTTCTTGCCAACATGCTTGCCTTTTTGGCGCTTGGTAACCTTTTCAGCTTTAGGTCCCATATTTTATTTTTTTGGCTAATGTTTCTTGTGCTGAGGACCATTTTTTCTGCAATGTCCAGCTTAACCTACCATAGCAGCACTGTGGTTCGCATCTCTGTGCTTCGCCTCAAGCTCTAAATGATGAAAAATGTCATCAAAGGTCTTAATTCCTTCATTGTGCATGAGCACTATCTTCACACATCCTCAAGAGGACTCCGGAAGTGGCCTAATGATAGAAAGGACCTATTGTTCATCTATTAGATCATGACCAGTAGCTCTCATTTCTTTGATCAAGGAGGACATCACCCTAAGGTGCTCAGACATGCTATGCTTTGGGTCCATCATGTATTGATTGAACCTAAGCATTAAGACACGAAGCCTAGTAGCTATTGTCCCACCATATTTTAGCCTTAGTTGATCCCACATCTCTTTGGCAGTTGGGTAGCTCTCAAACTCCCCAATGAGGTCTTTGTGCATGCAGCTCAACAAAGTAAAGTGAGCACTCCTATCCCTCTTATACCAATTATCATAAGCCTCTTAGTCACCGTGATGCTGGGCAGTATTTCCAGCTTGAGGTGGGTTCATATTGATAGTCAGATGGTCGAGTAACTCTTGCTCATTTAGAAGATACTGAACCTTCCTATGTCAGATATCATAGTTCTTTCCAATAGGTTTGTCTTCCTTGTTCAATTCAATTATGTTCTTGGAGGCCATTTCACTACATCATTGCATGGTTTTAATTAGGCACATATCTTAAATAATGATTATTCAGTTAGACATCCTAATCTCTACCTATATTACTAGTTCGAAAATTCTGTATATATGCTAGTAATCATCACCAATAATATAAGCATAAATTAAGCATCCAATTGATTTTCGCCAAAGGTATGGGAACGACTCCCACTATGTATGTGAATCATACACAATCCATATATTCATAGGTGAGTTCAACTGCAGAACTGCATTAATATTTTGGTGCCCATGTCCAAAATAAAACAATATATATATGAATTAGGCGTGCAAACACATCCTTTTATAAGGCCTCAATGATTAAATATATTTCTCAAAAAAGTAATTACATCACCATGATTGAATCCTACTGTATCAATCTACTGTAAATAATGAATAGGGATGCCGTACCTCTTCCATATATATATATATATATATATATATATATATATATATATATATATATATATATATATATATATATATATATATATATATAGGCACTCAAATATGATTTTATATCACATATACAAGAGATATTTCATTTAACACATAAAAAAAAAATCAATCATAGAATTCATAACAAATGTGAATAATGCAAATATATTAACTAAAGATTAATAATCCAACTATACATTAATATAAGAGAAAAAAATTTAGAATTTTATAGGGCCCACACGCGACCTAAGGGTGATACTATAAGAAATTCATGTATTAGTGACGGCTATTAGCGATGGCAAAAAAGTAGTCGCTAATAGTACTATTCACCGACAGAATATTATGATAAAAAATCTTTTCATTGCTAAAAATTGATAAATTATTGCTGACGGCTTAATTGGGTATTAATCTATTAGCGACAGCATCAGCGACGAAGTGCATGCCATCATTAATAACTAGTAATTTTTTTTTAATTTGACCATAACCTTAGTAGCGATGGAAAGTTTAATTAAAGATGGTATTTTATTGTCGCTAATAACATTAGCAATGGCTATAGCGATGGTAATTTTACCGTCGCTAATACTACCCTTATTTCACTCTCCATCCAATTCTTGATTTTTCACTTTTCCTCTTCTCCCTTCTTTCCCCCACCTCCGATCCCCCTGCCACCCCTCTCTTTACCTTACCTCCGGTCTCCCTCTTTCCTCTGCCATCAGATCCCGTCTCTTCGAGCCCTCGATCGTCGAATCCTGCTTTTTCGAGCTCTCGACCATTGGATCCCACTTCTCTGAGCCCTCGGCCGCCTTTCCGACCCCCCGATCGCCTTCTGCTTTTCTGAGCCCATGACTGCGAGCCCCCGATCGTAAGCCCCCGACCCACCTCCCCCAAGCTACCTCCGATCCACCTCTTACCCTCGTCACCAGATCCGACTCCTCTGAGCCACCGACTGCCTCCCCAAGCCACGAGCCTCCGACCCGCCTCCTTGAGCCCCCGGCCCACCTCCCCCCGGTCGCCTCCCTAAGCCCCCAGTCCACCTCCCCCCTTCTTCGCCCCACCTTCCTCTATCCTCCCCCCTTCCTCTTCTTCTCCTATCGTGCAGTGTCGCCTCTTATCCCGCAATGCCACCTTCGTGTCGCAACACCGTCTCTATGCCGCAGTGCCATCTTCATGGGTTTGATGAGTACTAGCAGTGGCGACGGCAATAGCTGCATAGCGGTCGCTAAATACCATTGTTTTAAATTTTTTAATATCTTTAAATTAGTGTTTATAAGATTTAGTTAAATTAGATTTAATATTTAAATTAAATTAATAATTTAATTAAATTTAATTAAATTAATTTTAAATTAATAATATTTAATTAATTTAAATTAATAATATTATTAATAATATTATTAATTTTAAAATTAATATTATTCTCAAAAGGTGGAACCACTTCGATTGAGAAGCTCTCCAGCGAGCCTGGGTCAGGGCATGGTTCAGACCTAATTTTTCTTAAAATAATCGGATCTAAGCCCATCCTGAAGCTCGAAAAAAATTTTTGAGTTGGGCTCAAGGAGGCGGACGGGGGCTCGATCGGGGGCTTGAGGAGGCTATGATGACTGTCTATGTGAGATGCACATAAAGAGTCTAGAGAGAGATCGATGGAGTTGATGTATTTCTATTCTTGTTGATATAGTTGCAGGGCAAGCTTGGATGGTTTGTTACATCGCAGACAACTACTTACAGCCACCTCATGGTCAAAGGTGCAGAGGAACTTGCAATGCCATATTTTTCAATGGCAGATTTGAGCCTTCTTCTTTTCCTCTTTTCCTTATTACTTTATTGGTCTCTGATTTAAGTACTATTTTTAAGTTTTTATTTTATTTTTAAAAAAAATTCCAATGAGTTTGGATCAGATTCGGACCTCCCAGAGTCATGATACTTTAGCTGAAACATTTAAAAGATGTGATTTTAAATTACTGTAGGTAAACTACTTTCAAATAAATATGATGAATACAAGTGTAACATACCTTTGGAGGTGGTAAGATTGGGCATCAATTGCAGCAAGCTGATTTCTAACCATGAT
Organism: Elaeis guineensis; assembly: GCF_000442705.2. NCBI lineage: Eukaryota > Viridiplantae > Streptophyta > Magnoliopsida > Arecales > Arecaceae > Elaeis > Elaeis guineensis. The sequence goes on from NC_025993.2 coordinate 150,495,926, forward strand.
TTCAAACTCTTTTGCATACTTATCATAAGAAAACCTACAATATTTGAACTCGAGATACACACTTGAAAGGCAGAATCAAGTCAAGAAATAAGAAAAATTCAAATCTCCAAGATATTGCGCTCTCTATCTTGTGGGCGTTCACATGTAAAGGTCAACATTTCAGTTACTTATCATTCATTCAGCAAAGCTCGTTATCACAGCCATCACAGCAGGTAAATCAAGCAGCTGAGCTCGTTATCACTCATTCAGCTTTAAATTTTTATATTTAGAAGCTTCACATAGTTAGGTTTGAGTCAGAGGAAGAGGATCTAGAGATCAAAAGTCAATCTTCCTATTCGATGGATGGGATAAAGGTGTAGATACATCCATATCATCAAATAAGATGTGTGAGAACAATCCATTCGAGAATCGAAAGAGTATATTAAAATATACTCTTCCATGCTGATTTAGATTTGAGACGGAAGGGATGGATACAAGGGGGTTAAAATTTAATTTAACCATCCGATGGATAGACCGAAGGTATCTATAACTCCGTATCATCGAATGAAATATATAAGAATAATCCGTTCGAGAATCGAAGTAGTATATTAAAATATATTCTTCTGTGTCGGTTTATGCTTGAGGCGTATCAATTATAATAATTTTTCAGTTTCAATTAACTTAGTTACAGATCATTAGGTTATTAGCACTTATAATTGTATAATTAATCTATGAATCTATTTATTTTTATTTTCAGAGATTATAGATCATGTCTTCCAGAGGTCGAAGCCATCACAGTCGAGGAGAGAGCTCTCATACAGTCAGCTCGCATGGTTCTGCACCAAACGTACCATACAGTAAACTGTAATACTTTAGATTTTTTTTAATATTATTTTATCTTCTATTATCTAATATAACATTCTTTATGATATCTTGATACTCTCAGATTCGGACGATGTGGGATCACCAGTGATCCCACACTCATATGGAGCAGCATCTGGCTCTCAAAGTCAGCAGCATGGTAAAGGACTTGCCTGGCTCACGGTACCTCCGACTAGGTCGGAGGATAGAGAGTTCATCCACATTCAGAGCCGCTCATAAGTACTATATCTTCTCTAAATATATTTAAAATATAGCCATTTTAGATACTAACATTTATTATTCAAAATCAATTTCGTAGTACATTTACAGAATTTGGGATGCCTCGTGTGGTTATCGAGATCATCCGATGATTGATGCCAGGATTGATGAACGAGTTCTCTAGTTGGCCATCAGGGACTCATGATGTAGTTTGAGAGATATTCCTGATAAGTTGAAAATGTTTAATTTTTAAATTTACAGTATATTTATATTTTATTTATTAATACACGGTTGCTTCAACTTATACAGATACTATCGATTCGAGATTCTTTAAGATGAGGAGGCTGGCTATCGGACCTTCGAGGAGGTGGCCATGTGGAGGTTCCAGGATGGACTATACAACCTTCGGTAGTCTATCATAGAGCACTCTAATTTTGAGTCATCATCAGATTGAAAATCTTACACAGATCACTGGATACGGATGGATATATGGGAGGCCCTCTGCGACCAATGAAATACTGAGTAGTCCGGTAGGTAGCAGAGAGCACAACAGAATCGGTTGATCCAACAGCATCCGATCAAGCACACTGACAACTTCGTTGGCACATATATTGTGACCGATAAATTGATAAAAATTTTACACTTAAATTAATTTCATATTGAATTAATCATATATATATTTTAATTAATTTAATTTTATTATTTATTTATTATAGACATGGTAGCTGGATTGTGCATCAGGACAGCTGCAGATATAGGGGGCCACATACCAATCAAGGAGGACTGGTGATTGCTTAGATTTTTTATCTCAATAGATTGCGGTAACAACTTAAAATATTATTTATTAAATTTTTATATATACTGATATATATGGACTAATGAATTTTTAAACCGTATAGATGGATTATATGAAATATCTCGTATCACGACACGATGAGGATCCTTCCTCTTAGCCCCTCCTTGATCTTGAGAGATGGCTCAGGGCCACCGAAGGGGTGAGTAGAAGTCGGGTCATAGGATTCGATTATAGTTTTGACCCTCCAACAGCTCAATACTCCTCTCTAGGCTCGATGATCCAGATGTGGGCTAACACACGTGTGGAGGAGGTCGTGCAAAGGCTTTAGAACTAATGATCTCAGAGCTTCCGAGATGCCATTCGTGATATGATCATTAAGATTCTTGAAGATCTACATCTGCACAATTAGCTAGGCTCGTTGTCACAGCCATCACAGCAGATAAGTCTATTAATAATTTTTTTTTATTTATTTTAAATTTTTATATTTAGAAGCTTCACATGTTTAGATTTGAATCTGAAAAAGAGATATAAGGGGTAAAAATTAAATTTAACCATCCAAACGGTGGGCCAAAGATGTCTATAGCTCCGTATCATCAAATAGAATGTGTAGAAATAATTTATTCAAAAATCAAAGTAGTATATCGAAATATACATCTTCATATCAATATATATGCTTTCATATTAAAATTTATTAATAATATTTTATTTTTTTTCATTATAGGATGCTGGAACATCCGGCTCTCATCCACCAGCTACTAGAGAGAACATACAGGAGTAGGAGGATGAAGATGATGATGAGAAAGATCTTACATATTTTTTTTGATATGTATGTAATTTTAATACTTATAAAGCAGTATAAATTTATAAAATTATAAAATTTATATTTTTAATATAATATAATTAATTTATATTTATAATTATGTTAAATAATTATTATTTTATTTATAATAAGTTTTAAAAAATATTATTGCTTGTTAATGAGATTAAAATAGGTTTTTAAATATTTAATTATAAATTTTTAAAAAAATAAAAATAAAAATTATTAGTAATGATAATGGTCATCATTAATAATTTTTTAATATTTTAATTAAAAAATTAAAATTATTAGTGATGGCTTTGTATCGCTAATATCATTGCTAATTACTGTTATTAGCGACGGTAAATTTGCTGTTGCTAATAATGATAATTAGTGATAAGATTATTTTCGTCAGATTTTTAGCGATGGCGTGCACGACTATTAGTGATGGTAGTTAGCCATCGCTAATAGTCTATTTTTTTTATAGTGTGTGTATCAAGATAATGTCATACAAGGGTAGTGTTTTCAACACCAAGTATCCCAAATTCAAAACTAATCAACCAAATTGGTCAGATAAATGTAAGATTAGTGAGAGGCTCCTCATGCATATACAACGGTTCTAATTAAGTAACCACTGTTCTAATACTTTTCTTAGACATCAATTGATCAATCAATTCCAAGCCTGGTTAGCTTCTGGTCTCAACACATCCTTAACATGGATACTATATGCAATAACAATATTATTATAACATGCAACAGGTGACTCAAGTCAAGCCTAATAAGAATCCTAATCTAATTAGGAGTGAATGGGATCAGTTATCACATCATTCAAGGACAATTTTTACAGTATAGTGGAATTAAGCCAACTTTATATCAGAATGATGTTGAGTAATAAGAATAAATACAAACTTAATCCAGTTAGGTTTGACATAATCGAATTAGACCTAATCACATTAGATCTAGCCATGATCATAACATTTTCACGGCTGCAAATGTGCGCCGTGTAGGCACTCCGTTGGCTCCACGGAGGACCATCATTCAACTTCTGGTACTTTTCTAAACATAAATATGTGATTAAAAATAAATTTTGATCTGGGGTGGATCCCACACGCCGCCTAGGCATGTGACCATCAGAGACTTCTTCTTCGAGAAGAATCCTAAAATTCCATTTTACTATTATTATTATTAGGTTCACGAAGCCAACTTCGCACCCATAGATCTCTCTCGTCATAGCTTCGATTCATTCATGCGATATACCGTTAGAAAGCATATGCAATGCACTTTTCAACCATATATGATTTGCACATAGTAAATTATATTAATTAATTCGAAATTAAGGTTAAACATGATTGGTTCATCATGCATGATACAAAGATTCATGTTGTCAAAAGTCATCCTACAAGGAGTGGTTTCTAACCAAGTTTTAGGGGTGAGTTTCTAACATTATAAGGGTCATTTTGATGCCTTTTTTTTTAATGGGCTAAAAACTAGTGTACGAAAAGATGCCATTAGAGGCCATGTAGAGCATGTAAGAACAAATCTTGCATGTATATTCAATCCTAAGCACATGATACACTTTCAAGGATGAAAACAAGCCAAAAAAAAAAAATCATGCTTTGATACCACTGTGGGAAAGGTGTGTGGGCATACCTCAGTCGAAATCCACATAGTCCCAAAGATGTGAGTTTGCTTTACGAATCATTTTGTACCTAGGATCTCGATAATCATGAACCAGCAACACAGGAAACCTCTCTCCTTTGATGTCTCCTTCTTCCAGCTTTGGTCACGAGCAGCATTTCTTTCTACGGCTATGGAGTGGCTACCAGAGTCTTCCACAAAATTTGCGATCCAAATCCCCAAGGCCAATGATGGTGCCTCTGGAGAGCAGATCCCTAGAGAGAGTTCTAATATTTCGATGATTGAGCGAGAGATGGGAGAGAGGCATGTTTGTGCATTTTCTAAAGAGGGCTAGAAATACTTATATCTCTCTTAGGACTTATCCCTTTAGTTAATTAACTTGAATTCAAACAGAACTAATCTAATTTAAATTCAAAGAGGATATGATCACAATTATCACTTAGATAATTAACTTGAATTTAAACAGAACTAATCTAATTTAAATTCAAAGAAGATATGATCATAATTATTTTATTAATTATCCTAAATAATTGTCACATGTTGCATGCCATGTGAACGTATCCCATGGACTCCATGCAACAGTAACAATATGCAAAAACTTGGAAAAAATAATTGTATTATTTTTTTTTTTAATCATTAAGAATCACTACAAAAAAAGAGAATTTTAACGATGAATTTATTTACGATAAAAAATATTAACGTCGAAATAATCATATCAACGATAAAAATAGATTTTCATCGTAATAAAAAAATATTTACGATGATTATAAATTTTCATCATAAATAAAAAATATTAGTGACAAAAAAATAATTTTATCGTAATAAAGAGCTTATTTTTTATAAATATTTTTATCATAAATAAAAAATTAAATTATAAATATCTAAATATTAATGATGATAATCTTTCATCATAATAGTTAAATTTTTTACGATGAAAATATTGGTTCCGTCACCAATTACTCTTATTTACGACTAAAAAATTTCATCACTAATATTTAAAAAAAATAAAAAATTAAATATTTTTGATTATTTGTGAGTAAGTTTCAGTCGTAAATAATTTAATTATTTACGATGAAAATATATGTTGTGTCGTCAATAATGATTATTAACGATGAAAATTTTCATCATTAATACTTTAAAAAGTTAGATAATTTAAAAATTTAAAATATATAGATTATTTGTAATAAAAAAAGTAACATCATAGATAATAAAATATTAGCGATGGAAAGTTACTTTTCCATCACAAATTATCAACCATTTATGATGAAATTTTTCATCGCTAATACCTGAGAGATGAAAAAAAATTTAAAAATTTAAAAAGTAAGGTATTTGTGACTCAGAAAAATTTTCATCACCAATAATGATTTTTTTATAAATAATTAAAAAATTTAAAAATTTAAAAATTACAGAATATTTACAACGAAACATATTTCATTGCTAATATAGCTTATTTGTGATGAAAAAATTTATTCCATCATAAATAAATATATTTTAAAAATTTAAAAATAAAAAATAATTTATGATAAAATTTATTCATCATAAATAATCAACTATTTATGATGATTAATCGAATTACCATCATAAAATCGTTACTTATTTACGACGATATCTTTTATCATAATATTTAAAAAATAAAAAAATTTAAATTTTAAAAACTAAACTATTAGCGATGGTAAAATAATTTTCCATCATTAAAATAATTTTTAACGATGAAAAATTTCATCACCAATGGTTTAAAAATTTTAAAATTTAAAAAAACTTTTTTATTGAAGGATATATATTATAGTAAATTTTTTTATATTTATAAAAAATATAAGATAGTTTTAAAAAATAATATGTGCAAAATAAAAGTATGTAAAATATTAAGATGAATATGTAGTAATATAAAAAAATTATTAAAATCATACTTAAAATGTTAGATGTAATTTGAAAAAAATAATAAAAATTTTTATCATAAAAAAATTATAAATAACTTATAAAAAATAGTAAATATTAAAATTAAAAGTTTACCAGAATGATGGATAGAGTGGGTCAAGATATTTTAGAATATGTGATTGTATTTTATCTAGTTTTATCATTAGTTAGTTCATAATTATCATATATACTAAATTTTATGTTTATTATATTTATAATGATATATTTAAAAAAAATCTTGATTTTGTTGCTTGTGATCTTTGAAAATCTCATTTTGTTTTATTTCTTAGTTATATACATAAGTAATAAATAAAAATTTAAAAAGATTGATGAGCTAATATGGATGAAGGAAAAGTATATATGGAGTATAGGTTGAATCTACTTCAACCTGTATGTAAAGCAAACACAATTTGACCCATTGATACCCCTAGTTTGAATCATACTTCTGCCAATTTTGGTTGGTCTTCCATCTATTTTAGTTAATAAACAAAAAAAAAGAGTGACATGGCAGTAGATCAAGGAAAAATTTTGCACCCCATATCTGGGTTCTGGTGCTAAAGAGGCCTGATTCTATTTGCCGATGGCTCTATTGAGTATCTTAGATAGGATGAGGCCCAAATTTAACTCAATTTTTATGTAGTTCTCATTAAACCTAAACATAATACGAGTTATACAAAATCTAAATAAGCAGGACAAAATATGTGATGCCTGAAAAATGGGCTACGAAGTATTAACATTCTATGAAAATTTAAAGATAGATATGGTCCCAACCGTATGGGCCATGAAAAAGGACCGGATGAACTTGGTAACATACTTCTTAAACAACAATATCAGAGAAGAAAGAAGCAAGGTACTTTTTTAACCTCTCAAATATCATCATTTTTCGTATGAAGCCCTGAGTAAAAAAGTTTGCAGTCAAATTTTGAACTCGCTTTCAGTGAATCAATGTAGTCCTGCGTTTATCTTATCAGTTAAATCTGAAAAAATTTTATCATGCGAGCATCATATAATTACTTATAAAAAATTATAAATGAGAAATTCTTTTTTAGCAATTATTAGCGACGGAAGATAATTTTGTCGCTAATAATGTAATTAGCGATGAAAATAATCATCGTAAATAAATTTTTTTATCAAAAAATTTTTGGCGAGGACTATTAGCGACGAAATTCTATATTTTCATCGTAAATAATATTTTTCGGGGAAAATTTTTTTCAGCGGAGAAATTTTTTTTTTAGTGGAAACTTTTAGCGACGAAAATTTATTTCATCGCTAATAAGCTTATTAGCGATGAAAAATTAGTTTTTGTCATAATTTTTTTTTTTAAATTATTGATAATGAAAATAAATTATTAACGATAAAAATTTTCGTCGCTAAAACTCCACGTCCTGTCATGTCCCATCTGAAACCCATTTTCTTCCGCATTGCCCCCGCCCTCACTCGGCATTCTCTCACGCTCCCCCCGGTGTCCCACGTCTCTCCCCTGTCCAACCGTCGTCGCCATCACCGTCCGTAAAGCCGTCGCCAGCGCCGCCGTCAGGTGAGTTTTATTACTTTTTTTTGGGGGGGGTGTTCGGGACGGGGCCGACGAGCCGGGGTCGGGGGCGGCGGGTCGGGCCCATGGGGCCTACGGGTCGGGGCCCCGAGGCTTGCGGGCAAGGTTCGACGGCCCAGGGCCTGGGACAGGTCTGACGGGGCTGGGGCCGGGGACGGGGATGGTGGGTCGGGGCGAGGACGGCAGTCCGGGGCAGGGCCTGCCGACGAGTCCGACGGGCCAGGGCGGGGACGGGAGGGCGAGCCGGGTCCGACGGGCCGGGGACAGGGGAGGTGGTCTGCACCGGTGGGCTGGAGACGGGGCCTTTGGGGTAGGGCTGGGTCGAGTCGGGTCGTGGCGGGTCCAAGGCTAGGCTGGACCGGGCCGGGTCGGTCCGAGGCCCAAGTCGGGGCCCGGGCTGGGTCGGGTCCGTGACTGGGCCGGCCAAGCTTGGTCATTTTCGGGTCGGGCTGGGCCGGGCCGGGTTGTGACTGGGTCAGGCCGGGTCCATGACGGGGCCGGGCCAGGCCTGGTCATTTTTGGGTCGAGCTGGGTTGGGTCGAGTTGGTGTGGGTCGGGCTGGGTCGAGTCTGGCTGGGGCGGGTTGGGTGGAGTCGGGGTGGGTCAGGTCGGTTCTGGTTCGGGCCAGGCTGGGGTGGGTTGGGTTGGGATGGGGCAGGTTGGGTTTGGTAGGGTTCGGACCGGGTCAGTTTCGGGTCAGGCCGGGGCCTTCGGGAAGGGGCCGTGATGGGGCAGATCGGGTTGGGGCCGGGCCGGGTCAGTTTCGGGTCGGGGTAGGCCGGGTCGGGTCTGGGTCGGGTCAATTTCGGGTCGGGCCAGGGCCGAGTCCGGGTTGGGTCGGTTCTGGGTCGGGCCGGGGCCTTCGGAGATGGGGTCGGGGCAGTCCGACAGGTCGGGTGGGGTCGGGATGGGTCGGGGTCGGGTCAGTTCCGAGTTGGGCCTGATCGAATCGGATTAAAATTATTATAATTATTGCATATTATTTTTTAGTATTACTGTCGAAATTATTTAATTATTTGACTAATTATTTTTTCACTAACATAATGCACATTGCTGTTACTTTTATAATTAAATTATTTTGTGTGCTATTTTATATGCTGCTGAAATTATAAATAAATAAAGTATTTTTATTTTAGAGAAAACTCTATTGAAATTTTGATGAAAAATTTCAATACGAAGTTATTCTTTTTCGATAAATTAGAAATCCATCTTGAATACATGTTTCAAGATGGTACTTAAATTACATTGAGCCATAGATTTTCGTTCAAGTTTCGATCTTCATTGAGATGGAAACTTGGATATTCGTATTCACTTTTTGAAAAAGTAATAATATTATTGTTGTTAATAGTTGATATTTTGTTTCATTATGTAGTATTCAGTAGTTATCTGCCATTGTTCTCTGGATATATGGTGGATAGGATACGTAGGCACCATATCCACATCGTATACTTGGAGAACCATGGAGAGATGCTGTCGAAATTTTATAAAAATGAGAAAAAATATCCACTAATAACAAAATGAGATTATTATTTTTCTGAAAGGGACAAGGCCACACTGTTAGTAATGATTTGAAAAGGATAAGATCATGCATTTTTACTTCATTAAGTTGATGTAACACATTTTCTGTGTTAATGTTCAGTCTGTATGTATTTTTTAATATGTGTTATTTTGTATCAAGTGATCCGGATCTGGATCCGGATAGGATTTTGGCTGGAATTTGGAATGTGATTCAGTCCGAAATTCGGATCAAGATCCAGAATACCACTAAACTTTTTTTTTGTTGTTAATGATTTTATGTTTGTTGTTAGATGAATATCAACAAAAATTGGATGAATGCTAGAGGTATTTTTTTGCCTGAATATCGAAAAAGAGTTTGAGATTTCATTGACTTTGCACGGTATAAGGCTGACAGTGCTAGTCGGATAAAGTGTCCATGTAAGAGATATATCAATATGGTATATCATACATAACACTTGTTGAGGAGCATCTACTATAATATGGTATGGATAAGAAGTATACTTGTTGGATATGGCATGGAAGGGTGATCCAATGAAGTAGTGCACAACGATGATGATACTGATGATGATAGTGATGCCGCTGGACCTATCGAACATAGTGGTATTACAGAATTGTTAGATGATTTATATCAAGATACTTGTTCAAATGTATGCATAAATACTGCTGCATCTGAAAGTAATTCTGATCATGAACATAATATCTGGCTTGAGGTAGAAAGACTTTGAACAGTTTGCAAAGTTTGTAAGGGATTCACAAGAACCACTCTATCCAAATTGTACAAATTTTTCCATGTTAGAGTTTTTGATAAAATTGCTTCATATTAAAATCATGAACCGATGAGTCAGAAGTCATTTGACCAAATTTTAACATTGATTAAAGCAGCTCTGCCGATGGAGAGAGACTTCCGAAATCATATTCTGAAGCAAAAATATACATGCAAAAATAAACTTGGCTATACTCCTATACATGCCTGCAAAAATGACTGTATATTATTTTATAAGGATAATGAACAAGCAATTGAATGTCCGAAATACGGTGAGCCTAGATAAAAATCGATATTAGAAAGCAAAGAAGATATCTCAAAAGATTTTGAGATATTTTTTATTGATTCCAAGACTTCAAAGTTGTATATGTCCACAAAGACAGCTGAAGAAATGAGATGGCATTATGAGTAGTGGGTTCCAGAGGAGAACATACTTAGCCATCCGGCCGACTCTTTAATGTGAAAAAACTTTGCGAGTGACCTGCGCAATATCCGGCTTGGTCTAGTGATAGATGGATTAATCTTTTTGACAATATGAGTACCTCTTACAGCATGTGACCTATGATGCTAGTTGTATATAATGTGTCACTTGAAAGTGCATGAAAGAACCATTTATTTCTATGTCACTTTTGATTCCGGGTCTGAAAGTACCAGGTAATGAAATTGATGTATATCTACGATCTTTAATTGATGATCTGAAGAAGTTATGGAAAAATGGGGTACAGACATATGATTCTGTGAGTCGAAGTAATTTTAAGTTGCATTCTTCGATTCTATAGACCATAAATGATTTTTTGGTATATAAAATTTATCTGGATAGAGCACCAAAGGATATCTTGCATGTCCAATATGCAATGAGGATGCATCCTTCTTACATTTAAAGCATGGATGAAAAATATGTTTCATGGATCATCGGTGGTTTCTTTCTACTAATCATTCTTAGAGGATCCGTTATAACTAATATTTTGATGGTAAGTCTGATCGATGTCCACCACTTAAGGAGTTAAGTGGAGCAAAAATTTTAGAATAACTTGATATCATTGAAAATATTTAATTTAAAAAAATATCGGTACTCACAAGCGGAAGCGTACTGAAGCTGAGCTGAATTGGATGAAGCGAAGTATCTTTTTCGAACTACCGTATTAGAAACAGCTACTACTTCGTCATAATCTGAATGTAATGTACATTGAAAAAAATATTTTAATAATATCATCGATACTGTATTGAATATTTCAGAAAAAATAAAAGATGTAGAAAAGTTGCCTTAATTTACAGAAAATAAAATCCGGTCGAAGTTGCATTTAGTTCATCGAAGTGAGAGATTTTTTATGCCACCCATATGTTATTCACTGTTTGGAGAGGAAAAAAAAAATTTCTGTGGATGGTTCAAAATCGTTAAGTTTCCTGATGCATATGCTTCAAACATATCGTGGTGTGTTGGAAACGACAATAATATCTCTGGTATGAAAAGTCATGACTCCATGTGATGATGCAACGTTTACTTTTATGGTTATGCTGGCTATTTGGTGGTGATGGTCAAACTGCATTGATGGAGCTGAGAGTATTCTTCCGAGAACTGTGTTGCTGAAATTGAAGATTAACTTACTTGAGAGATCAGAGAAGGATATCATATTAATTCTTTGTAAGTTAGAAAAAAAATTTTCACCATATTTTTTGATATCATGGTGCATTTGGCTGTTCATCTTCCAAAGGAAGCTCTTTTGGCCAGATCGGTACATTATTGATGGATGTATCCTATTGAAAGGTAAAAAATTATACGTACTTTGTCAAATCAATTATAAGATATAAATATATTTCTAAAATTTAAATTTATTTTTATTTATAGATTCTTGTGCATCTTAAAAAGTATGTGCGTAATAAAGCAAGCCTGAAGAGTCTATAGCGGAAGCATATGTAGCTACCGAGTGTATCACATTCTGCTCATTGTATCTTGACGATATCAAATAAGATTCAATTGTGCAGATCGTAACGTAGATCATGAATAGGATGATAATGAACCGACATTGTCTATATTTAAACAAACGGTTCGACCTACTAGTGTAAGGAGATATGAATTTATGGACATGAACGAGCTATCTAAAGACACTTTTACGTTCTAAATAATTATGAAGAAATTAAAAATTTTATTGAGTAAGTATCATCTTACCATGCTGTTTAATGATTAAGATAATTTTTTATGTGATATAAAATTAAAAATTATAACTTCTTAAAGTGAGCACAAGAGTATACTATGTAAAGAGAATAATACGGATGTCGATGATCGACAAAGGAGGGAGTTTGCAAAATAATTTGATGATCTTATAAGTTACATTAGTGATACGTTATTTATTTACTTATAAATAATATTTTTGAACCAATATAATTTTTTATCTTATGATGTAGATGAAACATAAGTATTTCAATAAAGAAGTGGGTGCGACCAATGAGTTGCACGATTTAGCATGTGATCCCGATCGAAGGATTAATCACTACACATCCTATATGATTGGAAGAATGAGATATCACACAAGAGAGCTTGAGATGCAACGACGGATCCAGAATAGTGGAATTGCTACAATAGAATATGAAGGAGAAGGGATTGATTATTATGGTATACTGGTAGATATCATAGAACTGAAGTATGGATCCAGTAATTCTGTATTTTTATTTTAGTGTGAATGGTGGGATATTAGTAATAAAAAGATTGATATTCATATCGATTCATAATTTATCAATATAAATCTTGCACGAACATGGTATTAAAATGAGCGTATATATTAGCAACTCAAGCGAAATAAGTAATATATTTGAAGATCTAAAGTATCAAGATAATTGATATGTTGTACAAAAAAATACCTAGAGGTATATATGATATATCAACTCGATTAGAGATAGATGAAAATTTAGATTTACATGAAGAGAAGCTTTTCAGCAAGAAGAACAAATATTAGCTGAGCTTTTGGTTGATGAAAAACTTGTAACGACACCTTTGAATAGGGCTGATCTCCCGTCCAACGAAGTTAAGCTGATTTTGTATTTAATCTTGATGAGTCGGAGGGTGACGATCAATTCATAAATGACGATGAGATAGAAGACGACACATATATCGATTACTATGATTCGGATGAGGATCTACATATCAAGGAAGTATGAATATTGATGAGTAGATCTATATTCTTCATTCAATTTTGTCTTCGAATAATGGTATGCGATATAATTATATTCATTAGAATATTATTTGATTTCTATTATTATTATTCAATATTATATTTATTTATATCTCAATTTCTGTAGATATGGCACCAGGAGACAGACGATGATGTTCGCATTCACAGCTCGCTGTAGATACCTCAGAGGTTGAGACACCTCCATCGATCTCTGTTGCCGCACCGGCTCCATTGTCAGAGGATCATGCACTGGCAGGTCCCAGTGAGGCAGGTCTCATGGTATTAATTATTAACTTTATATATAATAAAATTTGATTCTTTTATTTGGATCATACTAATGATTTATTTATTATTATTTCAGGTGAGTCCTCATCGGTGATGAGGCGAGGGCAGGTCTATCGAAGATCCTCGCTCTGGAGCATTAAGATGCGAGCACTCGAGACAGTATCTCTGGATCGAGATACCAGCCAGTTACACCAGACCCATTAGGGATGGTGTGAGCCATGGCAGATTGAGCTGGGCATCATATACCGCAGTTATGCCCCCGTGATGTTCTTCGATTGGCATCACATTATATCGGCTTAGAGAGAGATTTTCTACACCCACTTACAGATAAAATAAATTATATTATGAATATTTAATTTACATAGTATTCTTCTAATATTTGTTATTGACAGGGTATATTTGACATCACTGATTTTGAGGAGGATCATGTGAGGTGAGCCATCGACACTCAATTATCGTTGCATTTCAAGGACTATCACCATCATATGCATCAGCATTAGTATCGAGTGATGCAGAATTATGGGGAAGAGGCAGTGCGGCAGCAGCCCTATGACAGCATCACCATGGACGATTGGACTGCCATATATCGACATTATGAGGATCCAGCATATCAGGTTACACATCTAAATTTTTTTTAAAGTTTAATGACTTAATCATTTATTTTTAAATTAAATTTTTTATTTACTAATTTTATTGGTAATTTTACAGAGACGATGTGCCCAGAATGTGACGAATTGGGCGAGACAGACAGTGCCACATTATGGGGTTCGAGATTGTTTGCTCGTCACAAGGAGCACATGATAGATAATTTTTAATTTCTAATTAGTATATAATTTTTTAGTTATTTAAAATTTTTTTAATTAATTCTCAAATTATAGAGAGATACTGAGAGTGGCGAGCTTCTTGGTAAGATCGATATCTACCAACGGACCCACCAACGATAGTTAGGAGAGTGGACGACGGGGAGCCAGGAGCTCTTTGTAAATTTTTTAATTATTTTTTATTCACAATTGATTTTTATTATAAAATTAAAATAATTATAATTTTAATTTTTAAGATCGTATGACAGACATGAGATCTCAGCCTATCCCTGAGGCTCGACTGCACCCAAGATGATGAGATCTGTGATTGGATGCTCGGTAGAGACCTATTATGTTACAGATCTAGGGTATGGGATCACTACTCCTCATCCTCAACTCATCTAGGCGGATATCTATTCTGCGTGCGAGGCTCGATTGATGGAGGTGCAGAGGCAGGTTGCTGAGGATCGACAGCGAGCTCAGGAGTTGGCTACACCGTCGATGACTATCAGTACTTCTAGACCCAGATGATGGAGTGGATGGCGCAAATAGAGCAGACGATATAACTAATGAGACAGCAGCAAGTCGATCCGAGCTCCATCACTGGTCCGAGCTTCGTCGAGCGCTCTCCGTCCCCAGCTCATTCTCCAGATGTCATATTTGACGGTTTATTGATGTATTTTTTTAATTTTAAATATCTTTAATTTTAATTTAATATAATAAAATAATAAAATTTATTTATCAGTTTATTATGTAAATTTTTTATTTTAATTTTTTTAATTTATAAAAAAATTATACATATAAATTTAAAATATATATTTATAATTTTTTTAAAAAATATGACTAAATTATTAGCAATAAATTATTTCTGATGAAATATTCATCGTCAAAAATATTTTACTAACATAATTCAATTTATCAATAAATTTATAAAACAGCAATAAAAATTATTCATCGCAAATAATTATTAGTGACGTAAATTTTTATCAAAAATTATTTATTTGCGATAAAAGTTTTCATCACTAATATTATTCATTTTTTTTTTAAAAAATTTATTAAATTAATAACGATGAATTATTTTCATTGTAAAAAATATTTTTTGCAACGTAAATTTTTCATCGCTAAAACTTTTGCAACTAATAGCGATGAAAATATTTTTATTGCTATTAATTTTTTAATTATCATCGATGGTTTTTTCGTCGTAAATATTTTTTTAGATTAAATTTTTTTCATCTTTTTTTTAACGATGAAAATATTCATCGTAAATATTTTTATTAGTGATAAATTTTTTTATCATAAAATATTATCAACGATGAAATTATTTCGATGAAATATTAGGATCAAAATTTCGTCGGTAATATGTATTAGCGATGAAAATCGGTTATTAACGATGAAAATTTTCATCGCTAATAACCTGTTTGTTGTAGTGAATATAAATACTTGATGAATGATTTCTAAATGTTTATCTAATAGCTGATTCATAATTGCAAAAATTTGCTGATGGATCCCAGTGGGGTGGGTGCTGTGTTTTTCTCAAAAAAAGTAGTTGCAATGTTTTGCTACATTACTCTTTTGTAATATTTTATAAAAAATTATGAGGTATCTAGACTGTCCAATAAATTAGGATATTTAAAAAATTTTATTTCTAAAAGATTAGTAGTAGGTTATGAGCTTCCTCTTTTTTCATTATTTTGGTTTAAAAAATAATATTTTATTATTAATCTTAATTTTTATTTTTTTAAAAAATATTTTTATATTTTCATGATGAGTGACAGCTGAGAGGAAGGGGAGAGTGAATAGAGGTGGTGGTAGTAATGGAGAAGGAGGGGAGGAGTTATGGTGGCCATGGTGAAGAAAAGGGAGGAGAGGAGTTGATGTTGTGGCAATGAAGGAGAGAAAGGGCAGGAAGAGTTGGGACAGAGAGGTGGAGGCAGCAGAGGCAGAGGGGATGAGTGGAGGTGGCAGGGGCAGCGAAGGGGAGGGGGGAAGGAGTAGAAGTGGAGTTGGAGGTGATGATGGCTATGGAGAGGAAGGGGAGGAGTAGAGGCGGTGAGGGCAACAAGAGGGAGGAGAGGAGTGGAGGTTGTTGGGGAAGTAGAGAGCGAGGAGTGGAGTCGAGATAGAGATGGCAAGAATGGACAGGAAGGGGAGGAGGAGTCAAGTGGTAGTGGAACCAAAGAGAAAAGGCAAAAGGTGGAGGGAGGCGGTGATAGCTAGGTGATATAGGGGGAGGGGTGCTGTAAGGTAGTTGGTGGAGTGCAGGCTGGAGATTATTGTCTTCGTCTTCTTTCTTCAAGCCTCTTTCCTTCAGTTGCTTCCATCAAGGTTAATGTCTTTTTGCCTTCCTTTTCCTTTGAGCCTCCTTTCTCTAATCATCCTTCTCCTCCAAGCCTCCTTTCTTCGCTCACTTCCATCATGGCTAGAGTGCCCTTATTGTCGGCCTCCTCCTTATCCGTCATCCTCCTCCTCCGAGCCTCCACTCACTTTTGTCAGGGCTAAAAAATCCTCACCCTCATCACTGCTGTCGCCATCTCCTTCTCCAATTCTCTTTTGTCTGGTCATTCTTCTGCTCCTCTCAATCTCTTTCCTCCGGTCACTTCCGCAGGGCCTAAAGTATCCTCCCCCTCATTCTTGCTGCTATCACCACCACTATTGCTGCCACCAAGCATGGAGCACCAAGACCATTGATAATGATATATTTTTATATTTATTGAAGATATTTTTGATAATTTATGTGCTAACATCTTCTTAAAGTCTAATTTTATGAATAAATTAAATTTTTTTAAAAATAAATAATTTTAAAAAATATAAAATTAGAGTATATTTATGAA
The DNA here is from genome assembly GCF_000442705.2 of Elaeis guineensis. Lineage (NCBI taxonomy): Eukaryota > Viridiplantae > Streptophyta > Magnoliopsida > Arecales > Arecaceae > Elaeis > Elaeis guineensis. The sequence continues at coordinate 150,513,045 of NC_025993.2, forward strand.
AATAGATGTTAATTTAATTAAGCAATTTGAGTATCAAAATGATGAAAAATTTTTAAAAAATTTAATATATATATTTTTTATTTTTCAGAAAAAAATTGATAAAAATCGAGCCAAAATATCTAAAAAATAAAAAATATTACCTTCGGTGCACGTGGACCGATCGCTGGGTCCACAGAGCCAGGGCGCGGTCCACGGAATAGTTATATGGTCCACAGGTGTGGTTCACAGCGAGAGAAAGATCCTGGGCGTGATCCAACGGCTGAGATTTAATCTGACTTAGATCCAACGGTAGCTGTTCATTGTCGTTTATACGAGAACTCTTTTGCACGATCCGACGGCCAGAAGCAATCCATCATGCGATCCAACGGCTGTATCACTTCTGATTTTGAATAGAACTCTTTTGCATGATCCGACAGCCCAGAACCAATTCCAGGCACGATCGGACGGCTATAGTTCGATCCGACTTTGATAAGGATTAAAATGGCTGATTTTTTATCAGATCTGAGCGGTTTAAGCTCCATCCGATGGCCAAGAATATTTTTAAGGGGATTAATATGATTTCTTAGAGTTTTAGGACTCCTTTTCCTACCAAAAAATTATGAAAAATTCATCTATAAATAGGGGGTCGAAATAAGATTTGGGAGAAGAAAAATTGAGTAAAAATTATAAAAAAAATAAAAAAATAAATAGCTTTAGGGACCAAAGAAAAAGGAGAGAAGTTGGTTCGCTCTACGGAGTACGACGGAAGATGGAGAGTTCATCAACCATCTTTCGACAAGGCTTGGCTGATCAACTTCATATCTTATTATAATTTTATTTTTATTTTATTTTATTATTTTTTTTAAATTTTTTGTACTTAATTTAATTTCAATTAATAAAATATATTTTTCTGCACTTTAAATTTTGTCTTTTATTTTTTGTACGTAGATGCTAGGATCTAATTAGTAGATCTTAGTATCAATTTATTTTATATTTTTAAATTTTTATATTTATTTTTATTATAAGTAGATGCTAGAATCTAGTATCTGATTTATTTTTCATACTTTTAATTTTTATTTTCTGACTTAGTTTTTATTTTCACACCATCACCTATTATCAGGAGATTTTTCTATCTGTGCTAGCCCGGACTATCATGTGAGGAATGTCCCACGGCTGCACAGTTTCTACCTTTCATTCAAGAACAAGTTCAAGCTGCCCAAGGTTACTCCAAACTTGTTAATGATCCATTCTCTAACACATAATTTAGCTGGAAGAACCATCCTAATTTTTCTTGGAGACCCCAACAGACTTAGGCTCAATCCAAATTTTTTTTTGCAAAACTTTCAGAATAGGCCCCAATACCAAAATTATACTTATAATAGTGGTCAGCCTACTCAGCCATCCTATTATAATCAACCGTGATACCCACCTTCTCAACAGACCAATCTAGCCGATGATAGATTCAACCAACTTCAACAAATGATTATGACCCAACAGTAATCTCTCTCATATTAGAAATAAAATAGATCAATTAACTGAGTCTATCATGAGGAGAGAACTAGGTCAATTGGACCAAGTCATCCACCAACTACTTGGACCAATCATCAATCCAATGTCCACCTAAGAATCCTCAATTTGAAATTGATATAGTAATCTCTGAGCTTACAAGAGATAAAATTCTTAAGAACTCATATCAAGACTAGGTGAGTGAGGCTAGTACTGATGCTAGCCGAAATGTAAATTTGAAAGAACATGTTAGTATTGAGACTAATCCGATAGAAGAACCTAAGCTAAAATTGATACTGAGAAGATAACAGATGAGTTACCTAAGATATATTCACCAAAATTTATTTGCTTCAGCTTTAGAAATCGGTTCTTCTTCTTTAGAATCACCATCCCTTCCAGAATTGAAATTGCCCTTGATCATATCTGAATATGCATGTTTAAAATCAAAAGACACCCTTTTAGCACCCATTACTTCAAACTCAATTCCTAACCTAAAAACTCAATTCATGAGTATTTTAGAAGAACAAATAGGAGAAATTCTTGATAAACAAGAGTCTGTGAATGGGTTTGTGAACTATCTTTCTAAAATTAAGAACGGAGATGTGAACTACTTTCTAAAGATTGATAATAAAATATTAAAATTTATTATAGACCATCTTCCTGAGATTGGTAATTCAAATCATTGAAATTTATCAATCCAATATTCGACATAGGATAGGTGAGAGAATCAGCATGGTCTGGCTGAAGACGGTAAACTTAGCACTTCTTGAGAGGTAATCCAGTTTTTAATTTTAGTTTTGTGCTTTTTACTATCTTTTGTATTTTGTTTAGGATAATCTAGTCTGCTTTGTATCTTTTGTAGGATCTGAAAATAATCTTGGCTAAGTTGGGAGGAGAATCAGTTTTGAAAAGACTTATGGATCAGATGATATCTCTCCTTTTCTTTCTCTTTGCATGCACCGTTCATTTTTCCTACTCCATTAAGGACAATATTGATTAAGTTGGGGGGAGAATAATTTTTTTTTTTTAATTTTTTTAGGTCCTCAAGTAAGTTAGTATTTATATTTAAGCATCTGATTATACTTAAGAATCAAGTTAAATCAAGTATTTTTAAAAAAAAATTGATGTACAGATCAGAGAGTTTGTGAGATATTGAGGGATCAAGTATTAAGAAAACTCAATAAAGAGTTAAGTTTAGAACTTAAATAGTTTTCTTTGAGCATTTCTAAATTTCTCTACCAGCATCAAAGAAGAGTTTACTTCTTATAGGCTTGTGTAAAGTAACTATACGTTTCTTCATATATTCAAAAAAAAAATTTTCAAGTACTTCATGCTGAGTAACCGGGCCTTTTGCCTAAGCAAGCATTGAGTTTCGCATCAAAAGGTATGAAGGGCAAAGAAGCTTTGTTGTAAAGCTAGTTTTAACTCGTAGCCTGTTTTATTCGAGTAAGTAGTTCGAGGGTATTTTATACCTAGTGCCCTAAAGCCATTGGTTTGGGAGTCATTGATTGAAAACTCGCTACATGGGTCAAACAGAAAGCTTAAGGGGTTAAGACACTCAATAGCAGTATAATATTTAAAAAAAAGAGAGAGAAAAAAAAATCAATCAATAAATGAAGGATGGAAGTAATAATATACTTGTCCATATGAAGGTGAATGATTTGGAGATAAAGGTAGGGATAATTTGAAAAAGTTCTGAAAAAATTTAGTACTCTTAGTTTAACTCTCATATTGACTAGTATTAATACCCCAATGACATATCTCATTCACACTCTATGGAACATCAGTGGTCCTTTTAAAAATTATTTGATGAAATTTAAAATTTTAAGTTAAACGGTACTTAATTCTAAATTCTTTCTTTACTCGAGGACGAGCAAAGTTCAAATTGGGGAGTGTGATAAATGGTATATTTTTATATTTATTGAAGATATTTTTGATAATTTATGGTGCTAACATCTTTTAAAAACCTAATTTTATAAATAAATTAAATTTTTTTATAAAAATAAATAATTTTAAAAAAATATAAAATTAGAGCATAGTTATGAAAAATAGATGTTAATTTAAGCAAGCAATTTAAGCATTAAAATGATGAAAAATTTTAAAAAAATTTAATGCATATTTTTTTTCTATTTTTCAGGCAAAAATCAGACCAAAAATCGAGCTAAAATATCCTAAAAAATAAAAAATATTATCTTTGGTGCACGTTGGACCGGTCGCTCAGTCCATAAAGCCAGGGCGCGGTCCATGGGAATAGTTACGCAGTCCACAGGTGCGGTTCATAGCGAGAGAAAGATCTTGGATGCGATCCAACGGCTGAGATTTAATCCGACTTAGATCCAACGGTAGCTGTTCATTGTCGGTTTATAAGAAGATCTTTTGCGTGATCCGATGGTCCAGAAGCAATCCATCACACGATCCAACGGCTGTTATCACTTCCGACTTTGAATAGAACTCTTTTGCGCAATCCAATGCCCAGAACCAATTCCAGGCATGATCGGATGGCTGTGGTTCGATCCGACTTTGATAAGATTAAAACGACTGATTTTTTATCAGATTGAGCAGTTTAAGCTCCATCCGACAGCCAGAATATTTTTAAGGGATTAATATGATTTTAAGAATTTTAGGACTCCTTTTCCTACCAAAAAATTATGAAAAATTCATCTATAAATAGAGGATCCGGGAATAAGCTTTGGAGAAAAAAAATTGAGTAGAAAGTGTAGAAAAAAATAAAAAAAAATTAAATAGCTTTAGAGACCAAAGGAAAAGAAGGAGAGAAGTCGGTTCGCTCTACGGAGTACGACGAAGACGGAGAGGTCATCAACCATCTTCCCGATGAGGCTTGACTGATCAACTTCAGATCCTTGTTACAGTTTTATTTTTATTTTATTTTATTATTTTTTTAAATTTTGTACTTGAATTTCAATTTTAATTAATATAAAATTTATTTTTCTGCACTTTAAATTTCTGTCTTTTATTTTTTGTACGTAGATGCTAGGATCTAATTAGTAGATCTTAGTACTAATTTATTTTTATATTTTTTAATTTTTATTATTTATTTTTATTGTAAGTAAATGCTAGAATTAGTTAGTAGATCTTAGTATCTGATTTATTTTTCACACTTTAATTTTTATTTTCCGACTTAAATTATTTTTTTCAAAATTTTATTTTTTTTTGTAAAATCAAAGATTTCAAATTAAAATCCTACCTTCTCTGTGGATTCGATCGGCTCACTACTTTCTATATATTTTTAATTTTTATTGAAGTTGAAATTTGATTGATAATTATGGTGTCCTAACGACAACATCGCGATCGTATCAACCATCAAGAGAGAAGGCTTTCAAAAAGAGCACATCTATTTCATATAATTATTTGAAGTGCCATTCGATCCAATTAGAAAATAATTTTGAATTTTAAAATATTTACAACACCAACCATGTACACAAATGACTGACTAGAATGAATTGCCAATCGACAAATCCAACCCCTTCACGTTTAATCGAATGGCCAAGAATAGAGCAACAATGAAGGACAAAAATACCCTTTGGAGCACCATAACAAAATCCATAGTTGCAGTGAGTTCAAGAATTATTCATGTCTCCAAGTGGCTTCATTGCTTTGGAATTTCTTTTTGCCCTTGAGAGCTAATGCAAGGATCTTCAGTGACAAAAGGAGGCAAGCAACATCGGCTCTTGCTGCTGTTGGACACTGGGACTTGGAGATGAAGCCATTCCATAATTGAGGTCTTCCCTCTAGGCTTTCTTCTGTTCCCATTTCCTTTTCCTCTGCTTTTTAATTTTCCTTTTTGCTCCAACCTCTTTGGGCTTAGGGGGTGTTTTATGCTAATTTTGATTCATTTTCTGAATGAATCTGATGGAATTCCATCAATTCTCCCAGAAAGAATTATTTGTGATTAGCTTTTGAATAGCTCAAAAAGCTCATCTAGTCTATATGGTGCTACTCATATGTTTATATGAATGTAAATAAAGTTTTTGTAATATTTTTGTTCATAATTTTAATTGTTAGTATATATTTCTAAACAAAATTTGGTAAATTTCCCACATTTCATCTGAATTCTGAATCTTGATCGCAAGCTGAAATTATTGAAGAACACTATCCTTAATCATAAGAGCAAGAAAACAAACTCTGGATGGTGGAGAGTATAAGCAACCAATAAAAGCTCTCCATTCCTAATTAATCTTAGTTTGAAAAATTATTAAGACTAGTCAAGTTGTATCGGTATTTCAACATCTTTGTTGCAACTTGGATGTATAAGTCAATCATATTCCTAAAATTAACTAGGTAAACCAATTCTTGGGTGATGTAATGCATTCATTTTGTATAAGGTCTTAGATAAGAAAATTTTCCGATGTGGCCCTCTTCTGAAGAGATCAGCTAACTGCAGCACCATCCACTTGGCCTTGAGCACTCAAGTCACCCAAGTTATAGTTATTGATTTTGCTAAAGATTTGACCAAGGCAAAGTCCTTTTTTTTTTTTCTTTCTTTCTTTTGAGGTGTAGACCGAGGCAAAGTCATGGGTAACTTTTCCTTCAATAAAAACTAGTAAAACGACGCAACTCCTTTTTGTTAGGCGTAGATCACCATGTTTGAATTTCTTGCTGGGCCTCTAGTCTTTTTCAAGTAGTGCTTAATTTCCAGATTATCATTCTTGATGCTGATGCTCCAAAACGTGAGCATCCATCTAACTTGGCCCAGTACTTGCACCCCAAAATAACACCACCAAAAAATTTGTCAAAAAATATAAGTCCCCTGACAAGTTGAAGGCTGATAATTCGATGACTTGTTGATATGATCTGCGCTCGTGGTGAAAGGTTCTTGAGAGTTAATCTTTGCTCAAACTAGACGAGCAAAGATTAATTGACTCTCAAGAACCTTTTTATTTGTGTGTATGTGTGTGGTTGAGGCCTTTGGTTGCTTGAGCATGATGATGGAAGAGACAGTTTATCTACGATTTTTTGGATGATGAAAAAGGATTTAATTCATTGTTTTATGAGAACTTTCTATCTGTATTCTGCCATCAAAATCATCACAATCATAATTACGTGGTTCAACGCAACACAAGCACGCAGAGACGGAGCGCATATATATAGAGAGAGAGAGATGTGCGTCACTGTTTCCGGATTTAGTTGATAGACCCCTAAATACACAAAACTGAACATAAAACTTGACGAACAAATGAAACATTTACAAAAGAAAGGAAGTTAAAGGCACAAACAAGTCCAAATGTTGGTACTCAAGCGGTCCTCTATGAATATTTTAAAATAAAGCTTCACAAAGACAATTGTCGAACTCTTCAATATTCTCTCACCCAAAAAAAAAAAAAAAAAAATCCTTACATCAAAAGAACAAAAAAAAAGAAAAACACATCTTCAATAAGTTGATTAAACAAAATGTGGAACGAGCAAACGATCCCAAAGAACACATAGAATCAGTGCCCAGGACCTCGGTGACTTGGTCCAGAGTACGCCCTTGCAAGCCTGAAAGCTGTAGAAGACATCGAACGGCGGTGGTGATCATGTAACGGTCTCGAGCCCTCCACCATAGACACATAAGAGAGAACAACCAAGAAGGCCATCAAGAAGATGAAGTTGAAGACCACACAACGCTGCCGAGAGCTCATATTGTTGCTGCGGTAGTATATGCAAGGCCTTGGTATAAAGGAATGATTTGTGGGGAAGAAGACTGGCCTGCTAACCAGATTTATAGAAAGTTGGTATTCGGTGGATAAGGGAGGGGGATCTGCAGAAGAGCCCCAAAGCGTGAGCTGCACGGTTTGAACCGAGCGAAAGAAAGAGGAGTTGACAAACGGGGGAGTTTGGTGCGTTCTTGTTAGGCTCCAAAGTCCACAAGAGGATCTACCTTCACTTTGCTAAGCATTCGTCCGAGTCTACCATTCTCACTTTTCTTTATTTAATATTTGATTACATCTCTTCCCTTGCTTTGGAATTGTTATCCACGCTTTCTGAAGATGGAATTGTTTCCTGGGACGCCACAACCTACCACCACCTCTCCTCTCAATACTTTATACCAACCTGCCAAAGCCATGTCAAAACCGTGTTCTTGTTCGCAAGTCAAGGAACTTACATTATCATTAAGTTTATACGGTACCTCCTCTTGACTTATGTTTTATGTGTAATTATTCTGAAGCTTTTTATGGATGTATTTTGTTCATTTTTCACCTTCCAAAACCATGCAAGTCGGTTGGTTCTTCAATATATAAAGTTTGGTGAGCAATGGGAAAACTCCCATTACTCTCCTTTTCTGTCAAAAAAACAAAAAAAACAAGTTGGTTCCTCTGAACATTAAATATGTCTAATACAAAACAAACGTTTGTATATGATTAATTTAAGTATTAGAATTTAGGATTATACATTTTACTAGAGATGTTATTTAGAATGCCTACATATACATGCTTATGTAGCTAGTTGCGAACCTAATCATCCTATCTGATCTTCTCAAACAAATGTCACATACTCGTATGTTTCAACGTTCATGATGTTGCTTCAAGGATTCAATTGCCGGTGGAGCCGCGGATGTAGACGTCTCCGTGCAAATTGAGTGCAGATGGATCAAACTACTTGGCTCTGGCTAATACATCTAGTATACATCAGCCTAGTATGACTAAGTCTACGTCTTCCTTATGTATACTGAAAAAAGATCAACATGATCTCCTATATCTAAGAAGGAAAAGGACTTTAAGGTTTCTTGATTTGACTCAATACTACGTAACATATTTAACAAGTGAAAGCAGGTATCATTCCATTCACGCCACATGTCAATCTTTGGGCTTACAGCAACCGACCGGACGGAACAATTTCGACATTTTTCATTTTGGAAAGAAGAATCACGTGTGTCCTTAGACTACGGAACATATTTAACGAGTGAAAGCAGGTATCATTCGATTCACGCCACGTAAGCCATTGAGGAGATCCAACGGCGCATGATCAGCTTCTTGGGCCATAGTGAACTCAGATGCTAAACCTCTTCCCGAAGTAAAACATTTTCTCCATAGAGGGGAGAGCGTGGACGTTAGATTTGAGGTCAGGTGCGAGCATCACGTTGCTCAAAACTATTACTACGTTGTAGGCTGCCCGTTTAGCGGTCAATACCAGCCGAATCTATCCCTGGTAATGTGATAGGGATATCGAGTATAAACGTGTTCTTCAAATCCGAAAGGATGGAACAAAGGCGGCTATCCTGCTCGATTTGCGACCATCCAAATCCGGGAGAAATTATTCCTACAGTGCGTGCACCGCAGGCAAATAGGATTCACTGGCATGGGCGGTTGTGATTAGGGACAAGGCCAAGGATAAGAAATTCAACGAGAGAGGTAGCCACCCGTTTTGGTCTACGGCACCGTACGCATATCACATGGCTGTCCGCTTTAGTTATTCTATTCCATCCTCCCTTTGAAAACTGGTGGGTCTTGTACCAGATAATAAAGACTACGAATTCAAGTGGGGTGTTTCCAGAAAAGACTACATATTAAATATTTGACTAGCCGGTGAATGGGACTGAGATTCACATTGGATGAGGTAGCTGGTGTCCGAGACTATGTGATTTTTTTTTTTTTTTTTTTTTTCTATTGGGGTAAGTTTTGGGCTATCTGAATTGGAAAAAAAAAATAAGGTGGTGGTATGACCGAAGAATCTGGGCTGGTACCCTATTTATTGAGGACGTCAACTGACGTAAACATGGGTGTTGCAAGCTTTTATAGGAGAAAAGCTGCTCCCTCTGAGAAATGGACGGTGCCATGTTATTCCAAAGGGTGATGGCAAGCCGGGACGCGCTATCCACCGACCGCCATTTTGCCGTCTTCACTGCTGGAGTCGTCAATTTGCAAGAGCCAGCCAATGGCCGAATTGGGGATGAAACCATGCAAGATGACGCCCAAACAGGGTATTGCTCTGGCACAACTGCATCCCAAGCTGCTGCCCACCCAAGTTAACGGGTAGATGGTGGCGCCTTGTCCATCTAATTTCGCCTTGTCACGAAAATGATGCTTTTACCTGAGAAACAAGAATGCAAAAATGATAATTAAAAAAAAAAAAAAAAGGAGGGCAAAAAGGGGCGCCTAATTGTTTTAATTAGGATATAATTGATTTAGGAGAGGATGTCATGAGTAATTTCCGTGTAGTGCTTGAGGAAATGCGATTGATGATTTGTATTTTTATCTCAGAATAAATAGTGATTATTTCAGAAAAAGTATGATGCCAAACAAATATCAAAATGGGCAAAACTTTACGAAGAATTAGGGACATGCAACATCAGGAGAACTTTAGCATTTTTTTTGATGATAGCCCTAAACAAGTATTGACCATGATTTTGAAGATTATTTCTTATATATGCTAAACTAACAACAAGTGGTTGCAAATTGATTTTTATGTTAAGTAAATTATTGATAATGTCTACATATTTTGGAATGTATTTTCTTCGTAACCTAGGCACAACTTTCAAATAACTAATTTGTTTCTTTTTTTAGTAAATTATGTTTGGTTATTCTTGACATCATTTGATCCAAAAAGTTTAATGGATAAACAGAATAAATTTTAAACTTGATTCAATCCCAAATTGAGTGATACTACAATAAACTTAGATCCAGATTTTTGACCCCATTCAAATCAATATATATTGGCTTACCCCTATCTGATCCATCTCAGGACCCAATTCAGTTGCAGCATTCTGTACAATACTTAAAGCTTTCATATATTTCTTCAGAAAATAAAAGATGATGAAGCCAGTAGTTTAAAGTGAAAATTACCTATGAAATGAGCTATCAAATTGTACTACCATGAAAGTCATCTGTCTAATATGATTCCATGCATCGCAAAATTCAATCACAACTCATTTTATTTTGTGCAGAGAAAAACACTACCTCCAATCACATGTTAGGAGAGCCACACTCATAAGTCATGACCAATCTTATCTTTATATGAAAATATTGGTTAGACTAGGTGCACCGAAACATTAATGGACTACTTCATCTACAAGTCAATGCATATATGAGAAATTATTGCCTTAACCATGCCCAGATAGACCAACAAATCTCCAAGCATGTGCATAATGGATAACAGGCAATCGAAAATTCATGAAATACAAGAGCTAATACCACGTGTTATCCACTGTGGGATTTTGGATAATCTAATCCGATGTGATCTAGGCAATTATTTCTCTGTATATAAAAAAAAAAATATATATATATATATATATATATATATATATAATATATATATATATATATATATATATATATATATATATATATATTTTTGCTCCGTGGTTGGACTGGATCTGGTTCACCTTAAAATTTCATTATCTTGACAGCCCCACCAACAATGTATTTGAGGTACAGTCCTAAATGAGTACAGGTTCACGCCAACGGTGCAGATGGTGTATATTCTCCTAGCACCGCAATGGGATTAGATGAGGGGGAAAAATGGGAGACATTTCGTTGCTCACATAGCATCTTTGTTCTTCGTTTAAATCCTCTGTTAGATTATGGCTCTTCTGTCATCACCAATCTCATGCACCAACCAACCCCTGCCCTTTCTAACCCCGTGTCAAAGTCCACGCGCTCAGGCTCAGCCCACGGTCCATGTGAGAATCCCCTCGACCAACTCCGACTCCCAAGATGACCCGAATGCTCCCCGCCAAATGTTCGACAAAATGCCAGACCGGCACTCCTACGCCTCCCGCTCGTCCACCTCTCTCATCCTCGCCCACACCAAGCGTGGCGAATTCTCTCGAGCATTTGAGCTCTTCACTAAAATGTCAAGGTCCGGCGGGACCCCTGACGAATTCGCTCTCGGAAGCCTCCTCAAAGCCAGCTCTGGCCTCTCCGACGTCAGCCTTGGCGAGCAACTCCATGCCAAGTCCATACGTGCCGGCCTCGCTTCCGAGCCTGGCGTGCGTACTTCTCTGATAACCATGTACTCCTCCAATGAGCTCTTAGAAGAAGCCCGCCAGGTCTTCGATGAAGCCCCTCTAGACCATGAGGCTGATGTCCCCACTTGGAATTCCATTCTCTCTGCCTATGTCTTCCATGGCTGGTATATGGAGTGCTTTCTCTTGTTTGCGGCCATGCTTGAGCTGGCACAGTTGAACCCAACTGAAGCAACATATGCGATTATGATCAATGCATGCACATCGAGCAAGGAGGTTGGAATTGGAAAGGCACTACATGCCATGATCGTTAAAGACCAAATACTCAACAAGATTAAGATGCATAACTCTCTCATTACCATGTATTCAAAGTGTGGACTTTTGGAGGATGCCAAGAAAGTTTTCAAGGCGATGGACGGGACAAATGTAGTTTCTTGGAATGCCATGATTTCCGGGCTTGAACAACATGGGGAGTGCGAGAACTCAATAGAACTGTTCCGTAGGCTTACTGGATTTGAAGGTCGGGTACTTGTGAGACCAAATAGAATTACATTTCTCAGTGTACTCAATGCTATATCTACTGCTTTGGCTTTCAAGCTAGGCCGGGAGGTTCATGCTAAGATGATTCGATCAGGGCTTGAATTTGAGACAAGCATAGGCAATTCACTAATTACTATGTATGGGAAGTGCGGCGAAGTGGCGAAGGGGAGGTTGGTCTTTGAGAGGTTGACTTCCCGTGATGTTATCACCTGGAACTCAATGCTTGCTGGGTGTGCACAAAATGATCAATTCAAGAGTTGTTGTGTGCTATTTAGGGAAATGCAGTCACAAGAAAACAAACCTGACATTCACACTCTGATCATTCTTCTTGGAGGATTGTCGTCGGATCTTTTGGTGGCTACTTCTTGTAGGTTGGGAAGGCAGATTCATGCATATATATTAAGAAGAGCAATACCAAGAGAACTGCTCCCATCAGGATATAATGCAGTCATAACTATGTATGCAAAGAGTGATAGGTTGGGGGATGCCGAGAAAGTCTTTAAAGGGATGGACGAGCAAGATACCTATACTTGGAATGCAATGATCGATGGATATTCCACAAATGGCTACTTTGATGATGCTCTCACATTCTTTGTAGACATGCATGAGCAAGGTTTGCAACCCAATCACTCGACACTTTCACTACTTCTTGCAGCATGCAGTGGATTGGCTTCCATTGAATTGGGCAAGCAGCTCCATGCTTTCACCATAAAACACTGCCTCCATCATTGTAATTCTCATCCTACTCTCTTGTCAATCAACAACGCATTGATATCCATGTATTCCAAATGTGGCAGCATCTGCGATGCAGAAAAAGTATTTAAGAGGATAACAAGGAAGGATGTATTCTCATGGACATCCATGATCACTGGGTATGCACACCATGGAATGGCCTCTGAAGCCCTTCAACACTTCGGAAGAATGACAAGAGATGGTGTTCGGCCCAACTCAGTCACCTTTCTTGGGTTGCTTTCTGCTTGTGCTCATGCAGGTTTAGTCAAAGAAGGGATGCACTATTTTGCTTTAATGAGGAAGGAAAGTGATACAAAACCAAGACTTGAGCATTATGCTTGCATGGTAGATTTGTTCGGTCGTGCTGGCCAATTTAAGACAGCGCAAGCTATTATTTGGGATGGAATTTCTTGCCTGAGGTTGCAACATAATTCTTCTTTATGCCTCTGGAAAGTACTTCTTGGCACATGCCATGCACATAAGCAACTTGATCTTGGAGTCCATGTCGCAACTAAGATTTTAGAGCTGGAACCTGATGATGAGACTACATATGTCCTCCTCTCAAATCTATATGCTTCATTTGGCTTGTGGGAAGATGCGATAAGTGTGAGAAGCATGATGAGAGAGAGAGGACTGAAGAAGGAAGCTGGATGTAGCTGGGTCGAGGTTGAAAATAGAATGCATGTCTTCGTAGCAGGAGATGGTTGCCACCCAAACCGAAAGGCGATCTATAAGGAACTTGAGGAGTTGGATGAGAAGTGTAGAGCCATTGGATATGTTCCCATGACGGAGAGTGTTCTCCATGATGTTGATGAGGCTCAAAAGGAATTGATTTTAAGTTGTCACAGTGAGAAGTTAGCTGTATCATTTGTAGTACTGCAGACAAGGGCAAGGAAGGGAGTAATTCGGGTGATGAAGAACCTCCGTGTCTGTGGAGATTGTCATAATTGGATGAAATTTGCTTCAGAGGTCACAGGCCGACAGATTGTCCTGAGAGATTCTCGGCGGTTTCATACTTTTAAGGATGGGAAATGTTCATGTGGAGATTATTGGTAACAATAAAGGAGGTCAGATTGGAAAAGCTGGCCTTCTTTTTGAGAATGGAGTTGGCTTAATTTTAAGCAGGCTGTAAGGGAGTGGATGCTGGATCTTCTCAGACTCCTGCATTAAACTGTGATGTTCAAATTCTAAAGGAGAAGGCATTGATTTGAAGGTTTCTGTATCAATCCAATGTGATATGTGCGGCTTGAAAGTGGATATGATGCAATATTGTTCTACGTCAAGCTATTCTGCTCTCCGGTATTCCAAGGAAGCTATGTCTATACTGTGAGCGTGATAAATTTTTTTGATGTAAATGTCAAGCTTGATAAACATTAATAAAAACCTATACTACTATGTATATTATTGATCAAAGCAAACTTGGCTGTCAGTTGGGATTGTTCTTGATGTACAAATCATTAACTTGAAAACTCCATCGATCATTTTGCTTTGAAACCCAACCATTTACAAACATAAATACAAATAATTACTAAAACTATGGCCATTTGCATGTTGTGACGGTAGGTCTTATAGCATCAATAGTGAGTTTTTAGAGCGAGAATGTCCTTTTTCTCTGTGTTCGGCGCTCCGCGTTCTTGGCCAGAGGCCTGGAAGCCGCCCCGTCTTTTCCATGCGCCGGCCATCTTGGTTTAGTTTTGATGTTGTTTTCAGCCTTCTACGGGCTTTCTGGCTAGCTAGCCGAGTTTTTGCGGCCACATTGGGCTTCTACAGGTCGAAGGGTGCTCCATTATTTGGCTGAGCCGGCAATCTCTATATTCGATCTCTCTCTTTGTCATCCTTCCTCGACATCAATTGGCCACTATGTCTCTCTGCTGCAATTTGGCCTATGTCGTCCATAGCCCCGGATCATTGGACCCAAGGAGGCACTCCAAACTAGCACTCGAGGAGGTGAGCGAGTTGAGCTTGGTGCAATCGATCAGACTGTGAGATGCGTTGCAAGTCAGGTTTCAAGATTCCGTGCTTCAGTTCTTGGCTATGGTTTTGTGCTGTTTCTTGCCACCAGAATCCAAGCCGAGAAGCTGAGGTCGGTCAATGATCGAGGCGGAGAACGGAGCTATGAGCTTGAAAGTTGAGCTAGAGAGTTGGAAGCAGTTAACGGTACATAGACTTGGGCTTGCCAAACGACATCATATCCAACTTGAAATATGAAATAAAGTCTTCTTGCTTGATTTTGTCCGACAAGGATTCTCTAATATTTAAATCAAACAGAATATTCTAGAGAAATAGGAGAAGTTTGAGAGAGAGAGAAAATTTTAAAAAAAAATGAATAAATATATATATATATACTTAGATGCCCTCTAATCCCCTCCTTATATGGAATGGGATCAGCATCCATGATCAAGAATAATGGAATGTGCAATAATTGCCGAGTAATAGATCCCATATTATGCATGTAGCTCTTCTTCGTTATTTGATTGGATTCATTCAACACCTTGGCTGATATTGAGATGAAGTTTATGTTGAACATTACTGATGTCAGAATGACTTCAGCCTATGTTAAGGTCAGATTGATAAATATGTACCACACTAATTTTTGTTTCGCTTCTTGGCATAAAATATCACTAGCGATGGTGGTTGACAATATTAATTAATTATTATTATTGCTTAAATCGATCAAAATCGGAAGATGGACATCTAAACACTTCATGCAGCGTTGCTAGTACTGGAGTGACCTACAAAACAAGTCTCAAATCGGATATTGTGGCTCCAGCGAAGACCCTCCGATACTCAAGTCAGAAAAATAAAGAACAAGAGAGCAACAACGGATTCTTTAAGAGAGATTTGATTGGACTTATCTGGATCCTCGGAGCCCTGATTGTTTATATAAAAGGATGTCGGACAGCTGGGTTGTTAGCTGTGAGATTGTACGATCTCGAGATTATCGGACTATTAGACATGCCAAATTGGATGAGATAATTCAACCCTTAATAGCTCCTGCGAGATCAGAAGAGATGGTTACACCAAATCCTATCTATTCGGGATAGACAGCTATCGCGCATGTTAAAGAGATAAGTCGGCTGAGCAACTTATACATAGGTAGATCTCGGGGATGTCTCAATTCAGAATAGAGATGGACTCCTCAGCTCATACAGCGATCAACGATCGTGTTGATGATCCAAGAACTTGAGATACCTTGTGATTAGCGCTGATCTGAGGTGCTCGCGGTAACCACCGTAACACTATCCCCTTACTCCTGAGTCTGAGAATCAGGCAAAAAGAGTACTCCAAAAGTGCCTCGGATCCAATACCACGCACTTCTGCTTTCACGCCTGCCTTCTGCATTTAAGATGTGTGACGTCAGCCTAATACGACTAACACGGATAGGCGTAACTAATGGGACCACTCAGATGATGATCTCTTCGAAATTTTAATTATTTTGCAGTGGCTTTTCATTTTTGTTCTCCTTTAAATTTACACTTTGAAGGCACAGATAGCCACGGACCTACAAAAATAGTCACAAATCTTTTTTATGCTAATTATACATCACGATTCCCTGGAGCAAGATGGATTCTCAGCATGTAAAGAGGCTCGAGCAAATTCTATCTCGTAGGAGGCAGATTGTGGTTTCGATTGCTGAAACAGGATCCATGATTGAGAGAGAAGAGCATGCCGCTCCTACCATTGAACCCACAATCCTACTATTGAAAGTCGTGATGCAGGATTCTTCAAGAGAAGTTTCAGTCGATGGGGCACCGATCGAGACGACACTGGAAGCATCGAGGAACATTTTGACAAAGATCTGATTGAGGTAGCGCAGATGGAAAAGGCCGTCGATAATCTGAAGAAGGATTTGGCGATGACGATGGAGATTGAAGAATCTCTGAAAATGGCGACTCCTATTGGGTGCTTTCTCACATCCACTTCTCATACGGGACCCTCAGATTCGACCCCTCGCATTCCATCCATAGAAGAGAGCCTCCAATCTGCAATGGATTTGTTGGAAAACGTAGGCGATTTTATGCATGTATGTCAAAAATTTTTGAATAAATTACAGCAGAAGATAATTAGATTAATAAAATTAATCTAACATGCATATGATTTAATCATCAAATCAATCTATTCTAACATCTATGATATAATATGTTGTATATAAAATTTAAAATAATCACAGGATAAAATCTGCATGCATGGATGTAAGTAGTAGATCAAATCTATACCTATCTAAGTTTAGAACTCGATACCTGAGCATAGATCGATGATCGTCGCTACTGAGAGACATGGTGAAGATGATTCTTACTGGTTGCTTATAGTCGCACATACGTTCGGCCTCTACAGAAAGTTCACTTGAAGTCTCGATCTAATCGATCTTTTCGAGAGTGCTAACTCGCATGAAGACCTTCTTCTTGGCTGATCTGGATCCTTTCTTAAAATCTTAGAAATCTTTTTAGAGATTGAAGATGGACTTCTAGAGGAGATAAAGAGGTAAAAAAAAGATGAAAAAGAAAATAATTTTCTTCATATTTTTTTTTCTTCTCAAACCCTTTAAGACCAAACCCTAGAAACTAGATTTTTGCGCACACCCCAAGAGAGAGGACTCTTCTCTCCTTTTTTTCATGCTAAGAACTCCCACCCAAGACCCCAAACTTGAAGAGCACTCTCTTTTCTTTCTTACACACTCAAAATAAAAATAAAAACCCTTTTTATTGGCATGTAATAAGATAGGGTGAAGAGTCCTAGAGATCATGGACTCTTATAAGATGTCGCTTTCCTTCACAATTCCGTGCCAATACACGTCCAAAAAAAAATATGGAACACCCCATCCCATATTTTTTCATAGTAAATTGGTTCTCCAACTAATTTTCCACGATGAAAACCTCCTCAAAATGTCACACACATAAGAAAAAAAAAATAAGTTGGCGACAAGGTTTTGTAGATAATGTCAAACATTATCTATATAGTATCCAATTCAAATCTAATTTGAACGTACCATTTAAAATCAGATCTTACTCAAATTTGGATGTGAGATAGAGAAGAAAAAGAGCTAGCATGAAAAAATCTAATGCAAAATAATTTCGTGCATGGGGAAAAGTGGCATCCAAGTTTTGGTGCGCAAGGGAGAAGAGTCCATTCCAATATGGACTCTTAAATTTATTATTTGAATCCAAACCAAATCATATCTGATTTAACCCAAATAAAATAGATAAAATCTAATCTAATTAAATTTATAAATTCTTAATCAAATCTCAATCAAATTAGAAATCGATTGAACCATAGTCCTGATCAAATCAGAGACAATTCTCTCTTAGCGATCAGATCATCTCATAACCTAATCAGATCAAACCTAATTGAATCTAATTCAATTAGATTTTATCAAATCCTCTTTGCTCAATCTAATTGAGCTAATCAGTAATTTAATTACTAATTAATTTTTTATTAATTTACTAACACTTGGTGAATAAATTTATTACAATTTTTGCATAAAGTTAATCATCATTCGAATTGATGATTAAGCCCTTGAAAGATTCTCAATCATTGATCAGCCATATGACCAATCAGAAACTTCTTTTGAGTGTGACCTCATAGGTTCGAATCTAAACCGGTAGTATAAGAATAAATTTTTGAACTAATCGATGTAACCATCTAGCAATAGTGACCTGACGTACGAATAGATCGAATGATGATGAAGCAATATTCAAGAACCTACTGGGGTATGGTTACCGTACAATTTATCCCTTTGATTTTAATACTCAAGGATGATCTAGAATTTAACTATCAATCCTAGATAAGTCATCCATATTATATTTCAATCTTTCAAATCCATCACATGGATTACTCGAGCTCAAATTTTGCTAAATTGAAATATATTGATACATTAACTCCTATTAATTCAGAAGGATCAATCCTATCTTGACTCACGTACCAACTTAACAGGTACTTAACCACACCCAAAAATCTTTGGTCACTAAATTTAAAACTCAGTTAGTTCGATATCAAAGTACAGTGAGTTGCTTGTAAGTCAGCATGGTGATCTTATATCGGAGGGACACTTATACCCATGCCCTTCGCGAGCTATCTTTGATAGCAGAGTATTCTGTAGTTGGTCACGTTCAGTCACAATATACTCCTACATCTCGTCTGCATGCCATATCAGTATCTCCACACTACTTGATTACGAAGATAACCAACGTATATGGCACACAACGACTTGCACTTGATATCGTTATCGTCCTAATAATAGTGTATCATTTGGTCGCGAACCAATTTAAGGATTACATGATAAATTCTCTTTTATCGATCAAAATAATTCCAAGGACTTCATCATAATATAGAAGTTCATTAGAAGATGTAACCTTGTGATGAAAAGGGTCAAATAACATTTATTATTGATCAATTCATATATATTTATAATTAGCGCAATCGTCCAACGATTGACTTTAGGACATATTTTTCAACAACTCCCACTTGGACTAAAGCCAATCAGTATAGTATCATATATCCATCTTCAATTTATCATCTCAGAACTCCTAGATACTGAGGCTTTAGTAAATAGATTGGTCAGGTTCTCCTTTCCGTCGATCTTTTAAAGATTGACATCACCTTAACAGATTTTTTGAATAAGGTGATAGTGATGCAAAATACTTGGTAAGCTAATGAGACTTCGGCTCTTTGGCATGAGCTATGGCTTCGGTGCTATACAATACAGCATAACCATCATCGGAGGGTGCCACTCCTAGCTTGTCAATGAACATCTACAATTACATAGCTTCATTGCAAGCATCGGATGCTGCAATACATTCTGCCTCACAATTTGAATTTAGTTATAATTTTTTTGCTTGGAATTTTTCCAGCAGATTGCTCCATTATTTAGGATAAGAATGTATTTTGACATATTTTTGCTATTATTATGTCCAGCTAAAAATTGAAGTCATACTCTACAAGTTTTAAGTCAGATTCTCTACAACTGAGTCATCAGTCTTTAGTATTTCTCAAATACTTAAAGATGATCTATCAATGATTCTCATTCGAATCTTACAGATATCCACTCACTATCCTAGTGAGTATACTATATTCTTTCTCGTATATGATGTACATGATAGAATAAATTCTAGTCATAAACACTCTATGTACGTAGATTGGGATAACCTAAGCAGCCTCTTAGATCTATCTCTATAGATCTTCATCCCTGGAATGAGGGATGCTTTTCCAAAATCTTTTATGGAGAACAATGATAACAGTCAAACTTTTAATTTCTATAATGTAAGGAATGTCATTCTCGATTGAGAGAATTTCATTCACATACAAAATAAGAAATACACTCACAGAATTATTAACCCATTTGTATTTGCAAGATTTTTTTTCGTTCTGAATGAAGTCATGTATTTTGATCATTTATCAAAATTCATGTTCCAACTCCGAAATATTTAGCATTGCCTCAAGAAAAAATATCTCATTATGGTTAATACCATAATATTGACAACATCTTTAGGCAACCAGACGAACTTTGTAGATCTCCACCTTCTCGTCTGCACCCTCTAATCTTATTGAAGATCTACTTACATCCTATGGACTTTGCCCATTCGAGTAGATCAACGAGTGTCCATACACCGTTGATCATTATGGACTATTTCAAACTTTATGGCTCCAAACTACTAATCAGAGTCAGATCTCTGCATGGCATCCATGTAGCTGATCAGATCCTTGTTGTTCTCTTCGAGTTCAACAGGATCATGTTCCGAAACTAAAAATCAAAATATCTATTCGACGAATGCGGTACTCTATCGGATCTTCTTAATAGTGCTTTTACAATAGGTTTCGGGTTTGATCTAATCAAATTCGATTTTATGGGTTCACTAGATTGTGTCGATTATTCTACCTGTCAAACTTTATAAGTTCTATATTAAAGGCATATATACCTTCACCAAGGTACTCCTTTTCTAAAAGGAATGCTGAACAACTTTTATTCTTTAACATAGTCGAAGTTATATCCCCTAGATTCTTTGGGATATCCTACAAAAATAATACATATAGGATCGAGATCCAAGCTAATCTATCTGTAAATGCTTGACATAAACTAAACACTCCCAAACCCTAAGGTAAGAGAGTATCGGCTTATGCCTAGCCCATATCTCATATGGAGTCTTTGCAACTGATTAGTTCGGAATCCAGTTGAGAATATGACAAGTAGTCTCAAAAGCATAACCTAAAAGAAAACTGGCAGACTTGTAAACCTTATTATGGATCGAACTATGTCTAACAAAATTGATTCCAATAAGAGAGAATCCTATTCTCTTTTAGATATGTCAAAAATTCACCGGAAGGGCATTCTCCTCTTTGGTCTGATCGAAGAGTTTCAATGCTCTTTCCAGTTCATTTCTCTATCTTATTAAGAAATTATTTGAATATTTTAAATAATTTAAATTTATGATAAATATATTCTTAGATTCAATACATCGGTATGTATCAGATATGACTGAGTCTAAATTATCGAAGGTAGGCTTTCATGACATTATCTACTCTAAGAAATTTATTTGTTATGTACAGTATACTAACAGGTTGTGGCTATTCATAAATGTCATTTCTTCAGTTGTCTATCAAGATTTTGACATCATTTATAATGATATCACAAAAATCATTAGACAATAGTGACAATCACTAAAATAACATTGTTAGCATTGAAAATAGGCTTGACGATTTCTTAAATCAGGATTAGAACATAATTTTCATCTCCAACGTTCAGGAACCTCTTACTGTTTTCCAACTTTCTACCAATCTGAAGTTATTGCAATAATTTATATAGACTTTCGATATTCAATACCTAGGTAGTAGTGTTACAGATAGAGAAATCATGAGGTGTTATCATATAAGTACCTTGTCTAGCAGCTCTTTGCTGATTTTTCTTTCTTTACCTGTTCGGATCAAGAGACTTTGCCAGACTAGGTTAATCTTAGACTCTTTTGTCAGTTCGGACTCCTCAACTCAAGCATGACTCTTTTGCACCTTCTTTTTTTTTCTCAAAGAATTATTATCCTACTGAAAACACATATTCAGAGGTACAAAAGAACTCCTTCAATATTTGAACAATTTTCTTTCACTAAGCATCATCGAATTTATAACTAAATTTGTATTCTTTGCTATTCTTAAAAAAAAATACCACATGATGATATGATCATTTGGCCACTTCTGATAAGTGCCTTTGATCGCATCATATGTGTTGGATATGAAAACTTCAGGTGCTGGATCCATAATCATATTTAGGATCCATTCGTGTTCTAGAATTATTTGCAACTTTCGATACCATCTATCGAAGTTGGATCCTTTAAATAAGTCACTGTCAAACAGTGAATGGAGCAATGGACATTTAGCCATAACTGAAAGAAAAACACAAGACCTCTATATTTATGAATTGATTAAGCCTAAAGACTTGAATTTTAATCTAAAGATTCTCTCATTATTTTAGTCAAATTGATAGCCTCTACCTCCAATCCAAAAAATTATCCTAATTTCTTAGCAAGTACCGGTGTGGACACCAGAGCCATCAAAAATCAGCAACATGATTTAAATTCGATTTGGATCGAACAAGCCTCATTAGATTGATTCTACTTCAGTTATTTAATTTCAGTCAATAAATTTTTAATGCATTTAGCTTTGGGTCCATAGGGCCATACTTAGATTTGTCCACGTCACCTTTGGAGCCACCACTTTCCACATGCCATGAGAAGAAATATGCATGCCAGCATGTGCCGTGCTCATGCCAAATTATGTCAAACATCAAGCACCCACATGGAGTTCTATTTCTTTCCCAGAATTCTTTAAGAGTTCTTCGCTACTTACTTATTTTGTTAAAGACTGATTTCTTTTCCATGGTACATTATTTTATCACATATAATGCTTTATTTTTTTTGTGGAGGGCTGATTTCTTCCTTATAAAAGATAAGAGTTTCTTAAAAAAATAGGATCCTTAGAGTCTTATATAAATCTTTGTATCTTCTACAAAGAGGACCATGAATAATTTTACAAACTCCACAAATACTTGTGTCAATTGCTCCGAGAGGGAGAGGGTGTGAGACCCAAAATCACCCCACAAGGGGAGGATGTGAGGCCCACTTTCTATTCTACTCCTTCTACTTAAGATCCAGTATTTCTGCGACTCTGGTTCGACTCCACCATCTACCCACGCAAGCCTATCCCGTCAAGAGAAGATCTGTCTCCTCCAGAATTTTTATCTATCGTGCTGAGAGAATGAGTGATTTCTTATTCTACAGATCATATGTTGTCAAGGACCTTCGTTCCTTATCAGTTGATCTTTAATTTTTTTTAATCCGATATTGGTAAAGACCTAGTTCTTTATCGATGGATCTGTTTGGTTAAAAGATTAAGAGTCCTAATCAGAGTAGTTTCTTAACTACCACGATCCAGATTCTTATTATCTTCTTGGATTTTTTTCATGGATTTAATATTTTATTTTCTCTCGTTCCATTCATATTTTTTTTTTGTATTTACTCATGAGCATGTTTCATTTCTACTATCTGTTTATGAAATTCTCTATCGCTAGTTGTTTACGATCTCTCGAATGGCATTCGTTTGTATCATTTAGATTGATCTCGCTTTAGTCTCGTATCAATCAATCATGCCTCCTGAGCAGAGTATAGGCAACTATACTGTCTGTCTTGAGAATAATGAGCTCCTGACTGGATGTGATTTATTGTTGATGAACAGAAGAAAGCTTGATCATTAGGATTGATTTTCTTTTTCTCTCTTCTTTAGGGTTGTCCCGCATCAGATACTAGAATTCACACAGTTGCACATGAGCCCGACTTTGGCTGGCTCACCCATGTACATCTATGGATAGATTCTTAATCAATTATTTCAGTAAATAATTTTTAGTAATTAATTTAGTCTCAGATTTTATTTCGGTAGGCGATGGGCCTCCACTGAAAGTCTCGGTCAGATCAAACCATTAATATGAACATACTCAGTGTTTTTAACTAATGAATGATCAGATCTAAAGATGGCTCGATCAATCCAATAATTCATCAGATAGTACAACAGAGTCATCATATGATAAATAATAATTTTATCATTCAGAGAGAACACCAAATGGATGGCACCTACAATGTCAATCAAAAATAATGGATCCATTACCATTAATCTTAATGGGAGGCTATGATCTAGTTATCACCATAATCAGCTCATTTTAAGGACCTAATAATTTAAAAAATTTAATTAATTTAGAGAAAAAAGAAGAAGAGATCAATTAGTAGACCACAATCTTCTCACTGACTTCACCAAGTCATTGTATCGGATTAGGGTCATGCTGATTGAAATGGCATCAAGATCAGTCACACTGATCAACCTTAATGGCATGGATTAATTTGAATCACTTAGCGATCTCATCAAAATCTAATTTACCAAATTGGTCAGATAAGTGAGATTGATGGAAGGGTCTGCTAAGCTTGCCTTAGACACCATCAAAATGGCTAGGTAAGTCGCTTCCAATTAAAAATCACCGATCGAAATGTCAAACTTATCTTAGACACCAATTGGTTAATTAGTTTTGATTTGACTAGCCTAATAATTTGGGTTAAACCATTGAACTACAATCAAGGTCCATTTGGTCTAATCAAAGATATAGACTTGACCCTCTACAACTATTGTATTGATTCTAGAGAAATCTTGATTTAATCTAATTTAATATTTAGTTAGATTTAATCAATTTCTCTACTTGATCCATTAATTCTTTGATTCTAATCTTAGATATAACCCAATTAAAAAGATCTGATTTGAGCTAACCCATATCTCCATATTTATGCAATGCCATTAGATCTTAAATCATAATTTTAGATCTAATCAATTCTACACTTAATTTTTAATGAAGTTTCAGTATCAACATGAGTTTAGGTTCAGATTTAAAATAATTTTAATTTTTTATTTTATAAATAATTTATAACAAATTTTATGTAAAAAATTTTTATTCTGAAATTGGATCGACTCAATCAACATCAAGCTAGCTATACAAGGGGGACTAGATCAACTCAGTTCAAAATTGAGTCAGCTCAGTAATTGTGTGAGCACGATTCAAGAAATTTTGAATTTGAAAAATCTTACATAATACTAAAATAAAATCAATCACAAATACCTTTTAGATCATATTTAAAAATTTTTATGATTCAAGATTTTATTTTCTCATGATTAAAATAATTTTAATCATATAGATTAGATATTTTATTTTTCATACAATTTTGTATCACATATAATAAATCTAGAATTTCAAGCTCTAAAATTTTATAGAAAAATAAATTCTTCCTTTCGCATTCTTCTTTATGGGATTTAATCACATGGCACCCCTATACACCATAAGAGCACCCCATCAAATGAGAAGAGAGAATCTTTAAATATTTTTTGCTCCAATGATCGGATGGTCTGGTGATCAACCCAATCCAAGTACTTGCTAATCGGATCATCTAATCTAATCATATATCATATATGCTTGAATTTAGATCTAATCTAAATTACATCAGCTCTGATCATAATCTTAGATCACATCTAAATTAGATCATAAACATCATATGCAATATATAAAATCAGATTTTATTAACGATCATCACAAACTAAGATAATCTGTTCACTGTAAGGGGTAAACCCTACAGCAGGACAACCTTATGTCAGTTTGTACAATCAATTATTAATTAAATTCAAATCAAAATATCGCATATTAGATCTAAATAAAATTAAAATTTAGATTTAATATGTACATATATCATGTCATAATGAACCAAGGCTCTATACCACTGTTGAAAAATGTAGGTAATTTCATACATGTATTTTAAAAATTTTTAAATAAATTACAGTGGAAGATAATTAGATTAATCAAATTAATCTAACATGCATATGATCTAATCATCAAATCAACCTGCTCTAAGATCTATGATATGATATGTTACATATAAAATCTTAAATAATCATATGATAAAAATTGCATGCATGGATGTAAGCAGTAGATCAGATCTACACCTATCTGAGTTCAAAACTCGATATCTGAGCATGGATCGATGATCGTCACTATTGAGAGATATAGTGAAGATGATTCTTGCTGGTTGCTTACAGTCATACACATGTCCGGTCTCTACGAAAAATCTACTCGAAGCCCTGATCTGACCGGTTTTCTTGGGAGTGCTAGCTCGCATGAAGACCTTCTTCTTGACTGATTTGGATCCTTTCTTCAAATCTCTAATTTTTTTTAGAGATTAAAAATAGACTTCTGAAGGAGATGAAGAGGTGAAAGAAAGATGGAGAAGAAAATAATTTTTCTCATATTTTTTCTCTTCCCAAACCCTTTAGGACCAAACCCTAGAAACTAGGTTTTTGCGCACACCCCAAGTGAGAGGACTCTCCTTTCCTTTTTTTCATGTCAAGAACTCATGCCCAAGACCCCAAACTTGAAGAGCACTCTCTCTTCTTTCTTACATGCTCAAAATAAAAATAAAAACCCCTTTTTATTGGCATGTAATAAGGTAGGGTGAAGAGTCCTAGAGATCATGGACTCTTACAGGATGTCGCTTCCCTTCACAATTTCATACCAATACATGCCCAACAAAATATGGGATGCCCCATCCCATATTTTTTTCATAGTAAATCAGTTCTCCAATTGATTTTTCACAGTAAAAATCTCCTCAAAATATCACACACATAAGGAGAAAAAATAAGTTGGCGGCAAAATTTTGTAGATAATGTCAAACATTATCTATATGGTATCCAATTCAAATCTAATTTGAACATACCACTTAAAACTAGATCTTAGCCAAATTTGGACATGAGATAGAGAAGAGAAAGAGCTCTTTGGCATAAAAAAATCACATGCATAATAATTTTGTGTGTAGAAAAAAGTGGCATCCAAGTTTTAGTGTGCAAGGGAGAAGAGTCTATTCCAATATGGACTCTTAATTTTTTTATTTGAATCTAAACCAAATGACATCTGGTTTAGTCCAAATAAAATAGATAAAATCTAATCTAATTAGATTTATAAATTTTTAATCAAATTTTAATCAAATTAAAAATTAATTGAACGAAGGTTCTGATCAAATCAGGAATAATTCTTCCTTAGCGATCAAGTCATCTCATAACCTAATCGAGTCAAACCTAATTAAATCTAATTCAATTAGATTTTATCAAATCCTCTTTACTCAATTTAATTGAGTTAAACAGTAATCTAATTATTAATTAATTCTCCATTAATTCACTAACACTTGGTGAATAATTTTTTTATAACTTTTACATAAAGTTAATCATCAATCGAATTGACGATTAAGTCCTTAAATGATTCTCAATCATTGATCAACTACATGATCAGTCAAAATTTTTTTTTGAGTGTGACCCCATAGGTTCGAATCTAAATCAGTAGCACGAAAATAAATTTTTGAATCAATCAAATATAACCATCTAGCAATAGTGATCCAACATCCGGATAGGTCGAATGATAGCGAAGCAACATTCAAGAACCTACTGACGTATGGTTACTGTATAATTCATCCCTTTGATCCTAATGCTCTAGAGCGACCTAGGATTTAACTGTCAATCCTAGATAAGTCATCCATATTGTATTTCAATCTTTCAAATCCATCACATGGATTATCCGAGCTCAGATTTTGCTAAATTGAAATACATTGATACATTAACTTCTACTAATTCGGAGGGATCAATCCCATCTTGGCTCATACACTGACTTAACAAATATTTGACTGCATCCAAAAATCTTCTGTCACTGAATTTAAAACTCAGTTAGTTTGGCACTAAAGTACAGTAAGTTGCTTGCAAGTCACCGTGGTGATCTTAGATCGAAGGGATACTTATACCCATACCCTTCGCGAGCTACCTTTGACAGCAGAGTACTCCATAATTAATCATATTCGGTGATGATGTACTCCTACATCTCACCTGCATGCCATATCAATATCTTCACACCATTTGATTACGAAGACAATCAACGTATATGGCACACAACGACCTACACTTGATATCGCTATCGTCCTAATAATAGCGTATCGTTTGGTTGCGAACTAGTTTAAAGATTACGCGATAAATCCTTTTTTATCGATCAAAGTTATCTTAAAGACTTTATCACAATATAGAAGTTCATTGAAAGATGTAACCTTGTGATGAAAAAGATCAAATAACATTTATTATTGATCAATTCATATACATTTATAATTAGCACAACCATCAAACGATTGACTTTAGGACACATTTTCCAACAGAATTACTAAAAAAATCTCCTACCACAAGCCAAGAGATTGTTCCTCAATGAACAAAGAGGGGAGAGGCGATTTGCCGATGCCTTAAGATCTTTTATACATGTGGGTCAATATCTGGCGAGCCTCGCTAGTTCCAATCTCAATGTTCCAACGATGGACAAAGAGGAGATCGACTTGCTGAAGTACCAATTAGAACATCTAGAGAGAGATAATACTGAGCTGGCCAAGGAGCTCAACCTTACAGAGGAGGCTCTTCAGGAGACTCAAGAGTCGATTCTCCATCGAAATGCTGTGGTAGACCAAAAGATGGATTGGGGCCCTTAAACAACAAAAATCTAAGGCCGATAGGAAGGTTGAAAACCTTGAAGGAAGGATTAAAATCCTTGAGAGATAGAGGTCTGAGGCTGAGAAAGACTGTCACCAAACCCGTGATGATCTGAAGCATCTGAGGAAGACACTTGAAGTGAGAAGGGGTTCTCCTTGTCTTGAAATTCACTCTCGAAGGAGCCCCAGTGGTGGTCCATCCAAGAGGGCCAGAATCTTTGAAGGGACGAGTTGTGAGGAGAGAGCTCCTCGAAGAGATGGGCGCTCCACTTCCAAGGGGGTTCAGGCTTCTCCAGGCTGCTCTCAAGAGTCCAGGAGATCAGATCGCAGGTAGAGCACCTGAAGAAGAGGTTGGAAAAGAAAAAAGTAAATCATAAGCTTCTTTGGGGTAAATTTATAGATCAGAAGATTTTACTCAAACGTGCTGAAAGCAAGAGAAAGCAGCTAGAGAAAAAAGAGGCTAAGATTATAGCCCAAGCTTTCAAGGCAGCGTTCTTTGCGGGCTTCAAGAAGTACAAGTCCATTGCCCAGGTGCATCTCCTTCTTGACTTCATCAAGCATCTTTAAATTGATTATCTGGATAAAGATTTACAAGCGGTGTCATCGGATAATTGGTCGAGCTTTATAATGACATCCCATTTTTTGGATGAGGTGGATAAGATCGACACAGCCATCCAGATCGAAGGCATCGTCAGCACCGAGGAATACATCCCGCAAACGATCGTCCCAACAATCCCTCTAAGGAGTAATTTATGCCCTCTTCTTCTTTTATTCTTTATGATCCGAGGCTCCTGATCTTGTACTAGAATCTCCATAGAAATAGATGTATTCCTCTTCTTTTCACCAATAAGAATCATATTTTTAAATATGTGAATCAAAGTCTCTAACATATGCTCGGCCCCTGACTATAACTACAAAACTTGATTAGAATAATAGTCCAAATGAATACAAGGCATGAGCCGAGCTGAAGTTGGGACAAAAATTCGAGCTAGCTCTAGCTGTGGTTAGAATTGTAAGTGTAGTAGAGATTATAATTCTCATTCCGATTCGAGGTAAATTTTTATATATGTCGTATAGATTTTGAAAAGACTGAAATTTGAATTGTATCTGTATGGAAGGAATTGACGTACGTCTGCACATATTCCTTCGAAAGTGGCGTAAAGTGTGATTGACCTGCCATTGGCATTAACTACTATATCGACAGCAGTAATCACATCCATTTACCGTCTCTACGTGTCGCACGTATGCCAGTCTTCTGTTAATGCACGTCTCTTGCAATTAATATGCCAATGAGAGGCGGCTTTTGGAGGTCCCATTCAAGTCTGAGGTTATTTAAAATCCCCAGACAAAGCGAAATATGGATCCTATAAAATTCTAATATTCTCCTTTCACTGTGAGTTCTTTTCTTTTCATCTTTTCTTTCTTATTTTCTTCTCTTATTCGCAAAACGGTGTCTAGAGCAACCATCCTCTAAAGTGTTTGAAATATCAATTTTTTTTTGTAAAGTGCTTAGAGCACCGACTTGTTTTTTATAAAGACTTTAATGAATAAAAAGGAAAGCTTTGTTTTGGAAGTCGTTGCTTCATTTCTAGATTTAAATTTGCATTTGTGGAATTTGTAAAGGTTAGAAGATGGACATCTGGACACCTCGTGCGGCATTGCTAGTGCTGGAGTGATCTGTAAAATAAGTCCCAAATTGAAAGTTGTGGCTCCGACGAAGACTCTCCGATGCTCAAGTCAGAAAAATAGAGAACAAAATAGCAGCAACGGATTCTCTGAGAGAAATTTGATTAGACTTACCTGGGTCCTCGGGGCTCTGATTGTTTATATAGAAGGATGTCGGACAGCTAGATTGTTAGCTATGAGATTACACAATTCTGAGATTACCGGACCGTTGGACATGCCAAAATGGGTGAGATAATTCCATCCTTAATTGCTCCCGCGAGATCAAAGAAGATGGTTACGCCAAATTCCATCTATTCGAGATAGACAACTGTCGCACACATTGAAGAGAAAAGTTGGCGGAGCAGCTCATACACAGATCAAACCTCGGAGATGCCTCAGCTCAAAATAGAGATAGACTCCTCAGCTCATACGGCAGTCAGCGATCGTGTTGATGATTCGAGAACTTAAGATGCCTTGTGATATAGTGCTGATCCAAGATGCTCGCAGTAACCACCGTAACAATGATCTTTTTGAAGCTGGGGGAGAAGAGACGAG
The DNA here is from genome assembly GCF_000442705.2 of Elaeis guineensis. Taxonomy (NCBI): domain Eukaryota; kingdom Viridiplantae; phylum Streptophyta; class Magnoliopsida; order Arecales; family Arecaceae; genus Elaeis; species Elaeis guineensis. Next base: position 150,543,495 of record NC_025993.2, read on the forward strand.
ATAATGTCACGGACATAACCATGCAATCCCCATACAAAAGAGCACATTTGGGTCTTTTGGGTCTTTTATTTTCTTCATTGGCTTAATAATGGTTCATTGTCCAGCTCTAGTGGCTTTATTGAAACAAGGGGCTAGATATGTCCTTAAGTTACATTTGGTAGCTGGCAATCTATCCAGATTACTAGCAATTTAATGTGATAATCTAGGTTACTGCATTTGATATACTTTTTGGATGGTAATTCAAATTATCTTAAGGAAGAGTGGCTATCTAAATTATCACTTTTTTGACAATATTGCGATAAAAATTTTGGATAAGATTATTCCTCAAAAATATTACACAAAATCTATTGTTCAACCCTCCTCTCTCCCTCCACCCCTTCTGTGTGCACCCTCGGCCTACGGCTCCTCCATCTCTTTATGCCTGTCTGCAACTCATCTGCCCTTGTCCCCCACCACCCTTTCGTGGCTCCTCCACACTTGTCCCCACCACTCCTACAGCTCCACACATGCCCGCACCCTCCCCACCCTTTAGTGCCCATAGTTCTCTACACCCCTTGGCCCATCACTTCTCTATGCCACCATCACATCTACATCATTCTTATTACTTCTCATCACGAAAAAAGAAGAGTACTAGGACAAAATTATTAGAGATATTTTGAGAATTTGATTTCACATTACCAATAATCTGTTGTCATACCAAACACATCAATCATGATTTTTAATAATTTTACTATAATATTATTTGTGTGTATCAAACACAATAATTAACGTTACTGGTAATTTGATAGTGACAATCTATCCTAAAGGCAATCCACATTGCCTTCTAAGATTGCATGGCGATGCACCAAACACAACCCTAGGATAGTATAGCTAGGGGTGGCAATCATACGTATTGGGTCAAATATGGTTCGAATTAAATGTGGATCAGATCAAAAATTTATTAATGCAAATCCGATCTATTTATTAAATAAGTCGAAAACTTATATTTAAACTGGACCTATTTATTAAACAAGTAACTTGACCCAACCCATATAATTTATTTATTAAATAGGTCAAGTTGGGTTAAGCAGGTTAAATAGGTCAAATAGATTCAAATAGATTAAAATAAATAAGATTGAATAGATCAGAAACAGATTAGATAGGTAAATAGATTAAATGGATCAGTCATAATACGACCCAATTATTCAACGATCAAAACAAGTTAAATAGGTCAATGGTCCAACCTAAACCCAATCCATTTAATAAATAAGCCTAAATAGATTGACCCATCTATGGTCCAAAACTATTTATGTCAAATTCAAATTGCTTAAAATGGATCGTTTATAGATCAAATTGATAGATTGGATTATAAATTGTCGTCCTTAAGTATAGATCTTGAGAAAGTTTTTGTACACCATGAGCGGTGCAGAACTGTGTGCACTGTCCATAATGATTGGCTTACGTATGGGGCTGAAAGAAATTTTTTTTTTTATATATATATCATATTTTGATCTCGTGTATGAGTCAATCACTATGAATAGTATATATTTTTTATAATGTATAAAAAAAATTTTATTGATCTTTTATCAAGTGTATCTATGCTTGTGCCCGATACGGGCTGTATTATTTGGTTGCTCGGCTCTTCCCTCTCTAAAAAAAAATATTGATAGAAAGTATCGTGATTAAAAGGAAAAGGGACAGCTCTGGTGCACCTTTGCCGTCTCGATCTGCCACGTTTCCAAACTACTCTGGCTTAAATAGTTCCTCTCTAGAAGCGGCTAAGCAGGGCTACAAGAAGGACTTGGGGTGGCCAAGGCTGATGCTAAAGCGTGGGTGAACTGGGCATGGATGTTGCAGGTGAAGTCCAAGGCATGTGGGGTCGCCGACGGAGGTGACCAAGATCATGGCTTGGGTGTTGAAGAGATGGAGGTCCTTGTGGGAATCGTAGGAGGAGTTGAAGTAGGGAAGGGGTTGAGGATGGGGTGCTAAGAGCCGATGTCGTCATTGTTGGAGGTGAAGCTGGGGTTCTGGTCATCATCTTCATTGCGATGGTGCTGCCCTTATGCACCTAGTAAGAAGGTCCCGCTATGAATATGGATATTGTATGAATGGTTTTTGACTCTTATAGGACATTAATTTAGATTTAAAATTGTATTATAAATGTTTAAGAGACGGACATGTGCGTATTTGGAATAACAGTTTTATTAGATAACGTATATTTTGATTTTGTATAAATGGATTTTAATTATGTGAATGATATAGTTTCCATAAGTTGCACATGGTTATTTTGTATACCGATAAAATAAATTCTATTTACAATGAATGATAAAGATTCAGATGGCTATTCATTAATGTTATAATTTTTTTTATTGTGATGCTAATCCTCAATGTCACTAGAAAGCATATCTTTGATGGCAACACAAATTGAGTTTTAGTAGCACCAATAGATTGCCATATTTAGTTTCATATTTAGTGACAAAAATATCATCACTAATAAATTAGTCCATTAGTGGCATATAGCGTTATCATAAAAAGTATAATTTATAGTGGCAATAATTATCATCATTAATTATTTAAGTGATGGCACTCAGTCGCCATATATAATATGATCATTTACGACGATAAGATATAAATTGTTACTAAAATTATTAATAATTATTATTTTACTAGCAATCATAATAGTTTTAGTGGCGATATTCAGGTATTTTAGTGATGATTTTTTAGCCACTTGTTACAGGTACGTAGAAATTCTACAATCTCGATCATATACCGTCCTATTTTTTTGGATCTTAAATCCAATTTTTTTTAGTATGGTACCGATCTCAAGTTCGGATATGTGCCAATGTCATGTTTTATAATGGTTTTGATAGAATTTGTCAAACTATTTTCTATATTATCATTATTAAAATATAATAAATCCAACTTCATGGGCAAAATAACTATTTATTATGGCTCATAGTGGGTATAATAATTGCCTACAATGAATAATCATAGATTTAATAATTACCACGGATAATCATGAATTTAATAATTATCAATAATTTTAGTCCACTCAAATATTAAATGCACCCCTAATATTTGAGATAATAGTAGGTCCAACCTTCCTCTATACACGGGAGGGGCTGGAGATCTTTAGATAAGTATTTTTGAACATAAAAAAAATTTCTCTCATTATCTCTTTTTGTTATTTTTTACTGTTCTAAAATTTTGATTAATTTAAGCATTCGAAAAATTTTTATTAAAAAATTTTGGATACGTAGACTTTTAATTACAGGTCAAAGGTATTAATCATTTAGAATTCTTGATGAACACCCAACTCATCCCATCATTGACCACAAGCTCGGATAGTTACCCATCACCAAAATATGACGACAATGCCATTGAAAAACTAAAATCTTGTAATGATACAGGCTTATTGACTGACGATTTCAAGATTAAGAAGCTCGCTACTGCAGCCTCCATCGACTCTACTCGAAGCTTGATCATCTTCCTGAACACCCGAGATGATAATCTCTCCCATGGATCTAATATTCTTGAAGATGTCATCGTCAATGTCTTTGCCGCCACCAAGGCCACCGGCATGGGCCGAGGGTGGATGGGGATGGGGGAGGACGGTCATCTATCATGAAAAAGATAAAAAAAAATAATAATAAATAAATAAAATAATAATCAAATGCAACCAGATCCTGTTGAAACCGATTATCTATCAAATTCTGAGGAAACTCTCCACAAATCAACGATTATAACACATACTCATATCCATTAAAATATAATATATACACGAAGCAAAACCAATAATGAGTGCCTCCTCACGCCTCTTTCCATTTCAGCCTCAATGTGCCACCACAATAAACGACAGATCTGAGAAACCGACTCGGCACGCCTTTGCGGTAACCCATTGAACAAAGGACACGTGTATTGGCATCAAGCATGGGGTGATCTAATACAACAAAAGTGCTATGGTTTTAGCGAGAGTTCCGCAGCAGCATGAGGTTGCCAGTGCGATCCCGTATAGTCCATTCGTACCCCAAAGGGGTGGGGCTAAAATTTCAATTATAGCTATCTAATGAACGATATCTTCGTACTGTTCATTTAAACAAAAGAAAAAGGAGAAATTGGGTGTCGGCCGCAAAAAGTTTCGTTGATTTTGGCCTACATAACCTTAGTTTTTAGTAAATTACATGGCTCCGCCAGTACGGATTTCCCTGCAACATGGAGACAAGAAAGCGTCACGTGGCCTCCTCAGGCGTCACCCACATGCTCTCCATAAAAAGCCAACTGGCCCAAGCGGTGGGGCTGTGGTCATTCGCACCCACATTTTTTCTTTTTCGGAAACAAATAAATAAATAAATAAAAGGAGGAATACCACCCAGGCGCATTTATTTTGCTTCGGCTTGTTGTCGTCAGGAGGAGGAAGAAGCCAAACCGCCGGGCACTCCCGTTATTACCCCCAATCTCCATGCCTGGTTTCGTAAGTGTTTCCCGGAAAGCCCGTGATTAAGTAAAGCCTTCTTTAAAGCCCCGTGGCTGGGACGCGAGAAGAACAAAGGATTCCCTTTTCCAGATCGAAATCCCTTCGGCCCAATCCCGTTCCCCCAAGGAGGTGCTCGACGGAGGAGGGATGAAGAGGCGTTCGATCGACGGATACGACGGCGGAGATTCCCGGATCGTTGTGGAAGAGGCGAAGAAGAAGCGGAAGGGCGAAAAGGACGCGGCGGTGGCGGAGGAGGAGGAGGAGGAGGAGGTGTTGGTGGCGGAGCTGGGGGAGGACCTGGTGTTCGAGGTGCTGAAGCGGGCGGATGCGAGGACGCTGGCTGCGGCGGCGTGCGTGTGCCGGCGGTGGCGGAGACTGGCGGAGGACGAGCGGCTCTGGGAGGCGGTGTGCGTCCGCCACTGGGCCAACATCGGGTGCGGCAACCAGCAGCTCCGGTCGGTGGTGCTCGCCCTCGGGGGCTTCCGCCGCCTCCACTCCCTCTACCTGCTCCCCCTCCTGCACCCCTCCCTCCGCCGCCCGGCCGCCCTCCCGACGTTCCCACTCCCGGCGACCGCCGCCACCCCCCTCACGCCACCGCGTCGGTCCCTCCTGCCGGCGCGATGGGGGAAGGACGAGGTGCAGCTCTCCCTCTCCCTCCTCTCCATCGGCTACTTCGAGAAGATGAACCCCAACTACAAGCGGGGAGGAGGCGGGTCTTGATGGATCTCGTCGCCTCCTCCATATATTTTTTTTTTCTTTTTTGGCCCCCCTTTTTACCTCCTCTTCTAATTTCTAATTTTCGATCTTATTGTTATTTTTATGTACTGCTGCTGCTGTTGTTGTGGTGTGCTTCAGAGATTTGCTCACTCTGTTTCTAATTATATGTAAAATTTATGGACTGATAATAGAATTTCTTCTACGTTTTCTCTTCTGTTCTGTAAATTTCACTTCCTGACTTGATCTGGGCTTCGAGGGAAGGAGGAAAGCTGGATTCTTTGGAGAGGGAGAGGAATTATTGGGGGGAGAAGAAGAGGACAAAGGGAAAGTGGGGGTTGTTGCTGAGTTGAAGGCGGGCCTGCCCACCTTATTTTTGGTTGGATGGTTTAATGGTTGTGGATTGGTTTCCATCAGCACCTTTGGATTTTTGTGGCCGCGAGGACAAAGAGAGCGGAGGGGGAGGACAAGGGGGTAGGGGCCTGTTGACTCATTGTGGTTTCGGCCGCTTCAGGAAGGGAGCTTGTGCTGTTGGGCAATTATCAGCTTGGACTGTTTGGGGAAACCTATTTGGATTATCTCCCGACCCTAGCGTTGGATTATCTCCTTCAAATGGGTTGTCCGAATTAATTCATTTGTATGCTAATTGTCTCTTCGTATAATTCATTTTATTATAATTAGTCGTAGATAGGATAATGGGTGTGCTGGTCGACACTTGGTGGTCGAGGTTGTGCTGGATGTGAGACTGATTCCTTATTGAAGCTTATGCGGTGGATAACCGTGATTACACTTGCTGGTAAGAAATAAAAGAATCAATGTATATTACTCAGTTTTTACTTGCTTGTCATGATCCTACGTGGACTAATAGAAGAGGTGCCGTATGAGTTTGTTAGCACGGATCAGTTCTCCTATGAATAGGTTAAATTTTTGAGTTGCAAGTTTGTGATGGATGTTATTGGAGCCTAGCTCGGTGTGCGTTACAGTAGCCTAGTCATTTGGACTCCTTGCTAGAAGATATCAACATCGAGTAAAACTCGGTAGGATCAGATACGATTCAAATCATAGGTGGCCCCCCTTTCAAATAGGAAACAACTCCTCATCACAGGTTTGGATGGGAGAGATTGTCATGGTCCCATATAAACTTCACAAAATAAGCATCATATGGTTCGTTAGCCTGGAGCGATCCTCTTCATAACAACTTCAGCTTGTAGATTGTGAGTCTGTGACAAAAAGGCATAAATTATAATTTTATTTAGATATTTATTTCAGAAATATAAGAACCATGTTTTTAATAACTAAATGATTTCATATCAATTCCCTAAGATTTTGCCAATTGCTCTTTTTCATGACAACATTAAAAAACATATCAATCATTGTGTAAAAAGTCTTACAAATCTTACAAAATAACATGCCGATAAGCCAAGACAAGCCTTTTACGTGGTATAACCAATACAGTCAGCCATTTGTATAGGAGTGATAATCAGCCAAGTTGGTACATTCTAAGAGTGAATGCATAGTCTCTTATGGAATAGAAATCGATGGATCAAATATCTATTTTTTTTTAAAAAATGCATGATCATACCTATATTACTTTCATATTGCAATAAAATATTCATCTTTCTGGTTATATTTTTCATGATAACACATTTTCAGTTAAAAGGCAAAATCGGCTCAAATTGTGACACCATTAATACACATGATGTTAGGACCAATGCACTATAGCCAGGATCAGTGTATATGTGAATCAAGAAATCTCGCTACCGCTGAAGATCAAATGTCATTGATTACCTACAGCTTTGGGTGGCATTTCTGCCTCCCCTATCATCATAAAAAGAAAAAAAAAAAAAGAGATAAAGAAAAGATACTATTATGGCTCACATAAATAGTGTTGGGATTAGTACTCGGACATCCAACTACGATGGCAACCCGATAATATAATTTGGTAGCTAACCACGTATATTCACGATTATTCCGAATGATACAGTTAATCATAATCTAGTTAGCAACTCCGCGGCTAACCGATTGTTTTATTCGGAGGTAGGTCGAGTATACTAGCCAAGTATTTACAATTTGTAAAAAATCCGTAACATTCGACCTCAAAAGATTTGGGGTTAAAAAAATGGTTACTCGACGTAGGCATTAAGCTCATAAATATTGGATGGTAAGTTTGAGTAACTATCCATTTATAGCCTAATGTGCACTCATAATTCCATCTTGAAATCAAAATCGATGGGACTATTAGATAACTACCACACTGTCCTATATAAAAGAAGGTAGGAGAAGAACCAAGGTAAACTCATTCTAAGCTTTTCTATACATTTTCTTAGCTCTTGTACTTTTGGTTCTTTCTACTGTTCCTTTTAATCCGACCAACTTAAGTATTGAAGGGTCCGCCAGACACTCTCCAATAACTAGACTTAATTTGCATATTCTCACTTCATTTAGAAGTAAGACATATTTATTTGGCAGCAACTCGACTGTCTGGCCAGTGTTCAATAGCAACAATTAGCATAATTATTATTGCACACAGCCCAACCTTACAAAAGTTTGCTAATAGATGTACATTCTCTCAATCTGATCATCTTTAAATGTTTTGCCATTTAGATCTACCTAATGCACGCTCACACAATATTTCACATTTTAAATTTTTATGTTTTATGTATTTCTTACATGGTCAACAATTTTAGCATGGTTGGCATCTTATCTTTAAAGATATGCCCTTTAGGTGATCTAGGGTGTTTATTATAGATATGTTCAGAAAAAAAAAAATTCTCACATATGATCATTGATGAGCTTTTAAATGTATTTTCCAATCTTGTAGTAGCACCTCATCCAATATAATTGACCGCTTCTTATGCACAGATTTAATCTCCAACCACTGTGAGAGAGAGAGAGAGAGAGAGAGGAGAAGAAGAAGAAGAAGAACCATATGGAATGGAGAGAAGAAGGCAGAAGAAACTGTTCCTATACTCATATTCAACATAATTTGTGATTCATCTACCTCTGCTACAATTCTTAGACATTTTACACTATAAAATCTTTAAAAATTTATCCACAATAATGAATCCAAAAATTCCCTTAAGGGATTATTTTGGTAGGATGATACTGATGAAATTTTGAAGTAATTTGGATCTATTTAGTTTACTAGATTTATGAGGAAGAAAATTCTCAAAAAGTACAAAAACTTGGGGGCTCCTATTGACATTCAAAATGTTAGAACTTTAATTCAAAACTTTGAATTGAAAGTTTGGGATGTTTAATTTTTTGCTCCTATCAACCGGCCCTCAAAATAATAGAATTTGATATTGAAATTTTACACTAATAAAAGTTGGGCAACTTATGAGACTTGGTCTATGAAAATTTTCTGAGTGGAGATAAGATGGTCATCTAACAAATAGTTGCACTGCTACAGCCATCTTAATAAATATTCTGCGCAATCCCATCTCTCAACCATAAAACAAGCTAATTTTCACCAATTTGGCACAACCCAACTTTTCCATAAAATTTATAGTTATGATCGTTTTGTCTTCTTAAATCTCCCAAGACTTATGTAACTTTTAAGAATGTTTATGAGGAATCTTAGTAATTTGCTTTACCTAAGAAAAGTCAGAAGCTATTTCTTCTTTTCTTTTTTCAATATAGAAACTTCCAAACCTTCATAAATAAATGGCTTGAGACAATCTTTACCTTTTCTTTTATGCACTTCTACTCCATTTTGTGCACAAGCCAGATCTAAAATTTACATGGCCACTAAAACAAGGGATCAAGATTAAATTAATTTTTTTATTAAGCCCTGATCATTAAATGACATTTTAACAAGGGGCACAAACTTAGTTTCTTACTTGAAGTTGCAGGTCCAATTTTCTGTCTAGATCTTTCGTTATGTACATCTTCTTTCTCTTTGGTTATGGGTCAGTAATGAATGATGCAAATCCTTACAATATAATGGGCATGTCATGTCCTTCAACACTATGCCTTCATGTACATTTGTTGCTGTTTCCGTTGCAAGGCAAGGAGCTTCCACTTCGGCTTGATCAGTCAAGTGATGATATTAAAGCACCATGGATTGGTGTTTTAGTGAGGTTTGGTGTTTGGTGAGCACTGGTGGAGCCTAGAGGCAATTTGCCTCCATGTATATGTTACCCTAGATGGTAATTCTTCGCATGCATGCAGAACTTTGCATGTATCTGAGCATGTTCTTTCAGCTTATTTGAGAATTACATTGTTGTGATCTCCTGCTTCACTTTTTATTTTATTGGGTATGGCTGAGAGCAGCAATGCCTTCCACTCCATCTCCTCCTAGGATGTGTTCAACTATATTGAGTGACAAAGGTAATTCTACATACATGCATATAGTTTATTGTAATTTGCTTCTTCTGCTACTTTCTTTTACAACATAAAGAATATTATTTGTTTCTTCCAGATAAAATAATGCTACAGCGGGTTTGCATCGTATCCTTATGTGGACATTTGTAGTTGAGCAGGGATACAAATGGCATAGCATAACATTTTCCATGTTTTCCATATCCAAAATTGTTAGGATTTGACACCTCGAGATTCGATCCATATTGAATCTACAGCGAGGTTCGCGATGAAAAACGGAGTTCAATGAGGCCAAGAACACCACAAATAGAGCTCGGACGGAGAAGATACGTGCTTTTGAAGTCAGCACGCAATCCAAAGTGGTGGAGCGGCGGCGGTGCGGCCGCAGGCGACGGGACGTTGCCCAATGCGCGGCAGCATGCTGGCCAGGCGTGCAGGGCACGGCTCGGTGCTGGGCGCGCGGCCCAGCCCAGGCGCGCGGCTTGGGCCCAAGCGCCCCGCACCAGCACGGCCAGTCCCGCACGCGCGGGCCGGCCCAGGCCCAAGCACCGCACCTAGGGCCTGTACCCCGGTCCACCATGGATCGAGCGGTCCACGATTGGGTCTGTGGACCGTGTGGGCGTTTCTCATGTATTTCGTATGGTCCACGATACTGTTTCGTGGACCGACGCACGATCGGAGGGCGTGGGTAGCCTGCGGTCTTGATCCAACGGTCGGGAAGGTTATTTGGCTTTGTTTAGGACTCCTAATCCCTCTCTAATTGATGTTTAAGCCCTTTAAAAGGGCCTGTACACGGGAATAGATGGGTGAGTGGTTCGGCTGTTCCTACGGACGTGGGGAAAGTTTCGTGCGTGAACCAAGAAGCCCAAACCCTGTGAGAAGAAAGAGAGGGAGTACACGCTGTACGCTGGGAGAGAAGAAACAGAGCTCCTGGATAGAGGACAGCGATCGCTTCAGGAGTTCAGGAGGGTCTTTCAAGAGAGAGAGCTTTTATGAGGAGAACTTTCTATAAGGGAGAAATTAGATATACGAGGGTTGAGGATGAGATCTATTGTAATTTTTTTTTTCATAATGAAGTTTGCATACCTCGTGGAGACGAGCCCTTTTGTGGCTGATCCACGTATTTTGATTGTTTTTTATTTTGTTTCTTCTTTCTTCCTGCTACATCGCACAGTACTAAAAAGGTCTTGGAAGGTGGTATCCTGGCCAGAAATCCACCCAACAAGTGGTATCAGAGCGAGGCGATACAAGGACGCAGATTGCAGTGGTAGTGAGCAAGACTGAAGATGGAGAAGATATGATCAATTAAGATGGAGATCAACAAATTTGATGGTAAGAGCAATTTTTCCTTGTGACAGGCAAGGGTGAAGGACGTGCTCATCCAACAGGGGTTGATTGATGCTCTCTTGTGCGAGGAAAAGCCAACCACCATGGAGGTGCGGGATTGAAAACGGTTACAGATACAGGCAGTGAATATCATCCATATGTACCTAATGGATGAGGTGGTGATCCATGTGCTGAGCGAGACTTCCCCGACAGTGCTGTGGTCGAAGCTCGAGGAGTTGTACAATGCGAAGTCTCTCACTAATACTCTTTTTCTCTGAAGGCAGTTTTACCAGCTGTGGATGACTGAGGGACAGAGCGTGCAGGAGCATTTAAGCTACTTCCAGAAGATCCTCACCGACCTCCTCAGCATTGGTGAGAATGTTGAGAAAAAGATCAGGGCGCTGGTTTTGCTAGCATCGCTTCTACCTTCGTACGAGTTCTTGGTGACTGCTCTTTTAGTGGGGAAGAGCACCATCAAGATGGACGAGGTCACCGTGACGATACTCCAGAACGAGATTATTAGGAGGGAGAACCCAACTTCGAGCTCAGGTGACGGTAGCTCAGCTTTCGTGGCTTCTGGAGGAACAAGAGGCAGTAGACGGAACGACAGGAGATCGCGACGAGGGCGGTCCAAGTCCAGGAGGGACTTAAGCAAAATCAGGTGTTACCGGTGTGAGGAGTTTGAGCATCTAGCCAAAGATTGCCCTCAACTCAAAAATCGAATGGTGGCTGCTGTAGCGAGGACCGGCAGCGATTCAGATGGAGATGTCTTGAAAATATCTGATGAGGTATCTACTTCTTCCCAGCAGTGGATATTAGATTCTGCATGCCCCTATCATGTATGTTGCAGAGAAGAGCAGTTTGACTAACTGAAGAATAATGAGGACACTGTATATCTGTCGGATGGATCGAGCTGTGCGATTAGAGGCATTGGGACGATCAGCTGGAGGACACATGATGGTGCAGTGAGGAGATTGAGGGAGATCCGATACATATCCGATTTCAGGCGAAATCTTATTTCACTGAGCAGACTGGATTCGAGAGGCTACAGGATGGTAGCTGATGGAAGAATCCTGAAGGTGCTTCGCGGCGATAAAATTGTGCTGGAGGGGAAAAAGAGGAGCAGAAGACATTATTACCTGGCAGGGAGCCTAGTGCGAGATGGAGCTTCGGGAGCCAGGTGGAGCCCAGAGCAAGGTGGAGCTCCAGGTGGAGGTGAATCGGGCACGAGACCGGAGACTCGGAAGGAGGAAAGACAACATCGCAAGGTGAAATTCCTATTGCCGTAGGATGATGCCTCGAGTAGGTCTCAGGTCAGGAAGAGTACAGCATACGACGGAGATAGGATCGAGCGACCTGGCTCGACTCCCATGTTTGTCCATCCATGATCAACAGGCGATTGTCCCAGGGCATGGGGGCGAGGACATCCAAAAGCTCTCGAAGTTAGGAGGAGGTCGAATATCGAGTCAAGATGGATATTATTAGGATTTGACACATCGAGATTCGATCCACATTGAGCCCACAACGAGATTTGCGACGAAAAATAGAGTTCAACGAGATAAAAAATATCCCAAATGAAGCTCGGACGGAGAAGATATGTGCTTTTGAAGTCAGCACGCAATCCGCGGTGGCGGAGGACCGCCGGCGGCCGGCGGTGGGCCGGTGGAGCGGCGACAGCGCAGCCGCAGGCGGCGGGTCGCCGCCCAGCGTGCGGCAGCATGCGGGCCAGGTATGCAGGGCATGGCCCGACGCGGGGCACACGGCCCGGCCTAGGCGCGCACGCGGGGCGCGGCCCAAGCCCCCGCACGCGGGCCGGCCCAGGCCCAGGCACCACGCCTAGAGCCTGTACCCTGGTCCACCATAGATCGGATAGTCCACAGTCGGGTCTATGGACCGCGTGGGCATTTCCCATGCGTTTCGTGCGGTCCACGGTACTGTTTCGTGGACTGGCACGTGATCGAAGGGCGTGGTAGTCTGCGGTCCTGATCCAACGGCTACGATGGTTATTTGGCTTTGTTTAGGACTCCTAATCCCTCTCTAATTGATGTTTAAGCCCTTTAAAAGGATCTGTACACGGGAACAGATGGGTGAGTGGTTCGACTGTTCCTGTAGATGCGCGGAAAGTTTCGTGTGTGAATCGAGAAGCCCAAAACCCATGAGAAGAAAGAGAGGGAGTACACGCTGTATGCTGGGAGAGAAAGAGCAGGACTCCTGGACAGCAAATAGCGGTCGCTTCAGAAATTCAGGGGGTCTTCCAAGAGAGAGAGTTTTTGTGAGGAAAACTTTCTATGAGGGAGAAATTGGGTGTATGAGGGTTGAAGGTGAGAGCTCCTCTTGTAAAATTTTTTTTTCATAGTGAAGTTTGCATGCCCTGTGGAGATGAGTCCTTTTATAGCTGATCTATATATTTTGATTATTTTTTATTTTTTATTTTTTTTTTACTATATCATACAGTATTAAAAAAATTTTGAAAGATGGTGGCGTGATCAGACATCCATCCAACAAAAATAAAAGGTAACATAATAATCTCAACTAGCCATGTAATGCCAACTTGAATTCCTACTTGCTAACTCAATAGCTTACAGACTCTGTTAGATTGTTATCATTTTATTTTTCAAGTGACGTGATGTGCCAGGGACGTGGCATGAAAATCTCACTTAAAGAAGTACTTATCAAGGAGATATACGGCAAGAGAAGATTGTAAATTAATGAAGTGGTTAGGAAAAAGCTACTCTCGGCATAATTGTGAATATGGATGGAAGTTGGGGATGCCAACGCGTTGAGTTGGCAAGTCCCTTGCAAAGTTGAGTCTGGCCGGACTACCACTTGTTTTCGATAAAAAAAAAAAAGAAAAAAAAAATTGAGAGAGAGAGAGAGAGAGAGAGAGAGAGAGAGAGAGAGAGAGAGAGATCTTTATGTAAAGATATTATTGAGGTCCTTTGGCATCTCATTTAGTTTAATTTTGGCCAATTTTATCATTTTGGTTGTTATCTAGTTTTCATAAAAAATCATAGTGTTTTTGGATAATAACTATTGTGCCTTCAAGCATCGATCATGAGATGATCGGTAGTCCTCTTCATTGAGGCAAAGAAAGGGATACAGTGGTTAGGCAAATAAACCTGAACAATTGCAAGAATACTAATTGACTAAATAAATAAATAAATCATTTAATCGATTTGGTCTATGTTGAGTATAAAATATCTCCAGCCGAAGTTCGTGACAGGAGTGACCCTCCGGAGATTCTACTGACTTCCGACCTTCGGCGACATCTTTCCGAACCTCTCTGGCGGCCGAGCCTCTGCAACACTCCCAAGTTTTGCCGACGGATAAGCCCCCACCAGCATCGACCGGATTCTTCGCGACGGACGGACTCCACCTAAGTTTTCACGATGATCGACCACCTCCTAGACTTCGTCCGGACTCCTACGGGAGTCGGACTTCGTCCCCGACTTCAACTACAGGTAGACTTCGTCTGTACTCCTACGGGAGCCGGACTTTGTCCCCGACTTCAACTGCAGGTAGACTTCATCCGAACTCCTACGGGAGCCGGACTTCGTCCCCGACTCCGGCTGTAGGAAGACTTCGCCCGGACTCCTACGGGAGCCGGACTTCGTCTCCGACTTCAATTGCAAGTAGACTTCGTCTGGACTCCTACGGGAGCCGGACTTCGTCTCCGACTTTAATTGCGGGAAGACTTCGTCCGGACTTCTACGGGAGCCGGACTTCGTCCCCGACTTCAATTGCAGGAAGACTTCGCCCGGACTTCGTCCCCGACTCCAACTGCAGGCAGACTTCGTCCGAGCTCCTACGGGAGCCGGACTTCCATCCTGAACTCCTGTTGCAGGTAGACCTCACCCCGAATTCTTACGAGGGCCGGACACCGAGCTTCTACTGCAAGCAACCCACTCCGAGTTTCCGCTGCAAATGATCTACTTCAAATTTCTACCACGAGCGGTCCGTGCCGGATTCCCACCGTAAGCTTTCACCCGAGCTTCCATTATGGACGAATTCCTTTCGGATTTCTATTGCAGATAGGCCTCGGCCGAGATTCCTCGACAAATGATCCCCATCCGGACTTCTACGGAGACCGGACTCCGACCGAACTTCTATAAGCGGGCAAATGCCGTGCTCACAGAATCCAGTAGCTGGACCCCTCCGACGGATGAATCTCTCCAGCACCATCCGGCATCCACCGTCGGTCGACCCTCTGTCGAAGTCTGCACGAAACCGGACTGCGTCTACGGAAAGCCTCTGATCGAGCTCCTACGGCAAGTGGTCCTCGCCTACAGCCTTAACGCCCAAGGCACCCAACAGGATTCGCGACATCCAAGCTCCTCTCGGATGGATGGCTACCTCTTTCTGCCAGGCACCTCAACCGAACTTCGGCCGACAGGCCCGGACCCCCTGGCAGCCCGCAGTAATGGCCACGACTTTGCTCCGCTTCCTGCGACAGATCCCACGCGGCTCCATCACTCCCTGGCAGGCCTCAGTAACGGCCACGACTCTGCTCCACTTCCTGCGACGGATCCCACGCGGCTCCATCCCTCCCTGGCAGACCACAGTAATGGCCACGACTCTGCTCCACTTCCTGCGACGGATACAGCACGGCTCCTCCACCCTCTGGCAAGTCGCGACAATGGACGCCGCTCCACTCCCCGCAACAGACTCCACGTGGCAGGTCCCGATGATGGCCACGATTCCACTCCACTACTCTTCACAACAAACTCCTCCTGACTCCGAGCGACCCACTGCCAGACGGTTACAAACGTCGCTATCAGCCTATCGTACCCCCCGTCTATAAAAGGGGGACCCCAGATACGTTATTCTCTAAGTTCTAATTTCTATCCCAAAAACTCTGCTAAAATATTCGTTCGAGCACTCCATTCTTGTTGAGACAGAGAACTGACTTGAGCGTCGGAGGGTCTTGCCGGAGCAACCCCAACTCTGGTTTAGACTTCTTTTGCAGGTCCCGGTGGCGACCGCGACTCCCTCGACTCCAGCTTCTCCGATGCAGGCGGATTTTTACACCAACAGGATTGGCACTAGAGGAAGGGGCTGTGTCTTCGCAGTACCTTTGTTCTTAAAGGAGTGCTCAACGGGACCGCCTCCGGTCATCTTCTCTGACGTCCACTCCCCCTTCCCCCACTAGGTCTTCGCCCGATGCCTCCCCGTAAAGCATCCACGCGGTGATCCACGGCCTCCGCGGCCAGATCTCAGGCTCCGACCTCACCTTCAGTTTTCCAGCCTCCTCTCCCTCCTCCGGCAACGACGGTTGGCGCAGAGTAATTCGACCTACTGGTACAGTAGGTCAGAGGCCTCACTGAAGCTGTGCAGGCCATACAACAGCAGCAGCAGCCGCAGGCATCAGTGCGACTGGAGAGAGAGTCACCAGAACTCCAAAATCTGACGGTAGGACGGGCCACTTGGGCCAGCCGCCCCGTCTTTTCCGGAAAGACGAATCCGAGGGTGGAGAGCCCTCTGTCAGATCACGATTCCACCCCCTGGAAGATCTCTACCTCCATTCTGCCAGAAGACCCTCGAGACCCGTAGTCGAGAGGATTTTCTGGACCGGAGGCTCTAGGAGATGAACCGACGGATCGAAGAGCTCCGTCACGCTCCCCTCGCTTATGGTGAAGATATTTGTACGAACCCTCCCTTTTCTCAAATGATCATGCAGGAACCGATCCCGTCGAACTTCAAGCTCCCTCAATTTGAAAGCTATGACGGGACTTCGGACTCAGTTGACCACCTGGAGGCCTTCCGGACAATGATGCTGCTTCATAGCACGCCCAACGTCATCCTATGCCGAGCCTTCCCATCCACCTTGAAGGGAGCGGCGAGAAACTGGTACTCGGTGCTGAAGTCGGGTACCATCTTTTTCTTTGATCAGATGAGCCACCAGTTTGTGGCTCATTTTGTTAGCAGCCGGCGTCCCCGGAAGGGTTCGGAGTCCCTCATCAACATCAAGTAGAGGGAGGGGGAGTCCATTCGGGCCTACATCAACCGTTTCAATGTCGTCGCATTGGAGGTCCGAAACTTGGACCAATCGATAGCGATGGCCGCCCTGAAAGGCGGCCTTCAGAAGAACGACCTTTTATTCTCCCTGAAAAAGAAGTACCCCAGGGATTTTGCTGACCTGTTGGCTCGGGCCGAAGGGTACGCCCGAGCAGAAGAAGCCTTCAAAACGAAAGATGAGGAGACCGCGAGAGAGCGGCAGGCGGGAGACTCGAGTAAGCCCGCAGTCGAAAAAGGGCCGAGAGAAGCTCGGCCACATTCTCAAACTTCTCACGGGCACAAGCGCGTCCAGACTCCTCCCCGAGCATGCAGGTAGGGAAGCTCGGAGCGTCGGACTCGGCGGGGCTCTCCCCCAGGAAGATTCCGCAGCTATGCCCCCCTCAACACGTCGAAAACCCAGGTGCTGATGGAGGTCAGAGAACAGCTCCCAAGGCCAGAGAGGATACGCACGCACCCCGGGAAGCACAATCCCAACAAGTTCTGCCTCTACCATCGTGACCACGGCCACGACACGGAGGAATGCATCCAGCTCCGAGACGAAATCGAGAAGCTTATCCGATGAGGTCGACTCGATAGGTTCATTCGGCGTCGGCCTGAGGGTAGAGAAGATCGGCCAAGGGTCCTGCCGCAGCCTGAGCCGCCAAGGAGGGAAGAGCAGTCCGGAGATCGACCTCCAATTGGGATCATCAACTCTGTCTCTGGAGGACCTTGATAGGAAGCAGACCTTCCACAGCCCTAGGGTTTGAAAACTTGTAAATGTATTACGAACGACCCCGCTTTAAATCAAGATTTCTTTCGGATCTGCACATCTTTTTTTTTTTTGCATGGACTTGTAACGATAGGGGACGACCCCTTCGGACAACAAAACAAACCCTAATATGAGCAAGGTCGAAGGCTCGGTTATTTGTAGACTGGATGGGGGGAGAGGCCATACAGCGCTCATATGCACCCCCACAGCCATGTTAGGGACAGGAGGAGAACCTCGTCCAAACATGAGCAAGGTCGAAGGTCCGATTATTTGTAGATCGGATGGAGGGAGAGGCCGTACAGCGTCCATATGCGCCCCCACAGTCATATTAGGGATAGGAGGAGAACCTCGCCCTAACATGAGCAAAGTCGAAGGCCCGATTATTTGTAGACCGGATTGGGGGAAAGGCCATACAGCGCCCATATGCTCCCCCACAGTCATGTTAGGGACAGGAGGAGAACCTCATCCTAACATGAGCAAGGTCGAAGGCCTAATTATTTGTAGACCGGATGGGGGGAGAGGCCATACAGCGCCCATATGCTCCCCCACAGCCATGTTAGGGACAGGAGGAGAACCTCGCCCTAACATGAGCAAGGTCGAAGGCCCGGTTGTTTGTAGACCGGATGAGGGGAGAGGCCATACAGCGCCCATATGTGCCCCACAACCCCGTTAGGAACAGAAAGAGAACCTCATCCTAACCTGAGCCGAAACCGATCACATCAGAAGAACCTCATCCTGACACCAATTAAGGTCCGGCCATTCGAGACCTGACAAGAAAGAAGAAAATCTTCTCGACGGTCCTTCTAGGCTACCGTGACTCCGTAAAAGGCTAGGAAAAACCCTTGCCTAAAAGAAGGAAGAAAATGTGAAGGAACAGCGGTGGGCTACCCGAACGAAAAACGGAGGCTGAACTATACCAAAAGCACAAAGGACCTCGTCTCTATGAAGAGGGAGGAAGAGAAAGTAAGATCTACGGTCGCGAACAAAAGGCAAATCGACACGGCAATGGCTAGGAACCTCCAAGCGGCGTCGACGCCGAATCAATCAAAAGCACAAGAAACTCGATAATGACGACCTAATACAAAGATGAACAAGGAACCTTCGAACAACATCGACATCGCACGGGACAAAAATGAAAGAAGTCCGGCGCACGACAATTCAACACGACGTATGGATAAGGTAACAAAGACCTTTTCATTTCATTAGCAAAATGGGCGTTACAGAGCCTGGAAGACCGAAAATAAAATAAAATAAAATAAAAATAACAACGATAACAACAACGGTGACAACAAACAGACAAGCGGCAAAAGAAGACACTTAGAGGGATGAAGGACAAAAAGAGCCCTAAGGGGGCTCGACTTACTCCGACTTCGAACTTTCTGCTTTGACCCTCATCAGAGAGTGCCTTAAGCTCTCGACTTCTTCTTCCAATTTTTTCTCTCTCATTAGCATTTCCATATATCTCCGATGAAGCCGCTGGCTTTCGTTCTCCATCTCTCGGTGCCTTTTTCTCAGGACCTCAGATTTCGCCTCTGCATCCTTGACTGTCCGCTGCTCGTATACCAGCTGGATCTTCAATTGTTGCAGTTCGGCCTTCCCCTTCTCAAGGGTGACAGATAGCTCTTCTACGGTTCTTCTCAGGGATTGGATTTCGTCGGGATCCCGAAAGGGAGCAAACTGAGCTCCTTCAGCTAGCTGCCTTTGAAGGTGGGCAACCTCGTCGGTCGCCATCTTGAGCTTCCCCCTATAGTCGTCCACCTGCTTGCACCAGCCGGCACGGTACGCGTTATAGCTCGCCTCGACATTCTGGAGCTGTTGCTGAAGGTCGGAGAACTTCTTCGACCATTCTCGGTCACAATCGGTCCGAGTCAAAAGTCGGGACGAGCTTCCTTCCAACTGGCTAATCCTCTCCTGTGCAGCCAACAGCTCCACTCTGAGAGAGCTGATCTTGGCAGCTTGGGCCCAAGATCAGTCGCTGGCGTGCTTCTTATGTTCCTCGAGCTCCTTCTCAAAGTTTGCTTTCCTCCGACTGTACTCCATGATCCCCTTCACGTGAAGGTTCCGAAAGTAGGTGGCCTCCGCGTGGCCTTAGAGTGGCTCTTCCTCAACTTGCGAAGTTCGCCCTCCATCTCCTTCGCCCCTTTTGTTAAATGATGAACTTTCCTCTTCAGGCGTTGGATCGTGGACTTCAGCGGAATTTTCTGTGGCAAGGGAAGCGCTTCGGCAGGACACTGCCATCGGGAGACAAAAGCGTCAAGGCACGTCTCATTGCAGAAAAAAAAGAGAGAGAAGAAGAGCGGGAGAAAAAAAAGGAAAGGAAAGATGGGATACTCGCAGGGTCCAGGGGGCTCAAGCCGATGTTGAACAAAAACTGCTCCTTCAGAAGGTTGGGAAGGGAAGAAGTTGAGTAACTAAGAAGTTTTCGGGCGGCCTGAAGGTCGTCCTCCCCCAGGCTAGGAGCCCTGCGGACAGAGTCCCTCAGGGAGCCCCAAGGGGGCAATCCCAGCCTCAAGGTCGGGCAATGGACGAAGAGGTACTTCCCCTTCCAGTTGTGGATTGAAGAGGGAGCACCTTTCAGCAACCCCTTCTTGCCAAACTGAGGGGAGAAATACCACCAGTCCTTCGTCGAGGGGTGGCACTTGAAGGTGTAAAAATACCTAAACAAAGAAAGAGATGGCTGAACTTCGACTACGTGGCAAAGGAAGAGGAACCCTATCAAAAACCTAAAGGAATTCGGTGCAACTGAAACTAAAGAAATATCTAAAAAATGAAAAAGGACGACGACGAAGGGCGGAAGCGGAAGCCGGAGTCCGGCATGGAAGGCTTCCTGATACAGGCAGAAACGGCCAGGTGGAGGGGTGCTAGCCCGATTGGCGGGACCAGGAAGCTCCAGATCATACTCTGGAGGAACTCCATACTGAACCCTTATCAGTAGAAGTTCATCCGGAGTTAGAGAACAGGGAATGACACCCGGCACAAAAATCGGACAAGGCCCAGCCCTAGATGTGGGTTCGTCTACAGTGTGGAGGTTCTGGAGGGCTGAGGCGGACGAACTCCTGGAACCACTAGAGGCGGAGGTGCCAGAAGATATTTCAAACAAAGACCCTAAAAATCTCGGAGAAATCAGACGGGACAAGAGGCGAAAGGTTTGCAGGGGACCAAACAAGAGGAATACGGCAGAAGAAAAAAGGAGGAGAAAGGGCACCTAGATGGCAAGAAGAGAAACGAAAGTTTCGGGACTAACCTAGGTCGCTCCGAAGGATACAGAGGGCGAGGACAGGGATGACTCGAAGAACGCTTAGGGCCAAGGTGGATGCCAAAGAAGGTCAAAGCTCTCGGAGAGAAGGCAGACACCGACAGAACTCTCAGGCAGAATGAGACTCCTGAAGGCGGAAAGGCGGGTTTAAATGGACTCTGGAATCCGGCGCTATAATGATCGTGGATCTCCCTAGGCCGACCCACGCTCGCCACGTGTCCCACTCACTACCACAGGCGGCTAAAAGTGACTGACAGCTGACAGAGCCATTACTGCACCGTATCTGGGCCAACGCTCCAGCGAGAATTCCGAAAGGTCCCTTCGGATCGCCCCAATTTGAAAAAACTCCAGCACGCACGCATTAAATGCCAGAATATCTGAGGGCGATCGTGCACAGGATTCAAGAGGACAACTTCGACTGTGAAAATTTTTTTGTACTTCCTTCATTCGAAACTCAAACTCTAAAGTAGGGGGACTAGTGTTGGGTATAAAATACCCCCAGTCGAAGTTCGTGACAGAAGTGACCCTCCGGGGATTCTACTGACTTCCGACCTTCGACGACATCTTTCCGAACCTCTCTGACGGCCGAGCCTCCGCAACACTCTCAAGTTTTGCCGACGGATAAGCCCCCACCAACGTCGATCAAATTCTTCACGACGGACGGACTTCACCTAAGTTTCCACGATAATCGACCACCTCCTAGACTTCGTCCGGACTCCTACGGGAGCCGGACTTCATCCCCGACTTCAACTGCAGGTAGACTTCATCCGAACTTCTACAGGAGCCGGACTTCGTCCCCGTCTCCAGCTGTAGGAAGACTTCGCCCGGACTCCTACAGAAGCCGGACTTCGTCCCCGACTTCAACTGCAAGTAGACTTCGTCCGGACTCCTACGGGAGCCAGACTTCATCCCCGACTTCAATTGTGGGAAGACTTCGTCCGGACTCCTACGGGAGCCGGACTTCGTCCCCGACTTCAATTGCAGGAAGACTTCGCCCGGACTCCTACGGGAGTCGGACTTCGTCCCCGACTCCAACTGCAGGCAGACTTCGTCCGAGCTCCTACGGGAGCCGGACTTCCATCCTGAACTCCTGCTGCAGGTAGACCTCACCCCGAATTCTTACGAGGGCCGGACACCGAGCTTCTACTGTAAGCGACCCACTCCGAGTTTTCACTGCAAACGATCTACTTCAAATTTCTACCACGAGCGGTCCGTGCCGGATTCCCACCGTAAGCTTTCACCTGAGCTTCCATTATGGACGAATTCCTTTTGGATTTCTATTGCAGATAGGCCTCGATCGAGATTCCTCGACAAATGATTCCCATCCGGGCTTCTACGAAGACCAGACTCCGATCGAACTTCTATAAGCGGGCAAATGCTGTGCTCACAGAATCCAGTAGCTGGACCCCTCCGATGGATGAACCTCTCCAGCGCCATCTAGCATCCACCGTCGGTCGACCCTCTGCTGAAGTCTGTACGAAATCGGACTGCGTCTGCGGAAAGCCTCTGACCGAGCTCCCACGGCAAGTGGTCCTCGCCTGCAGCTTAAATGCCCAAGGCACCCAACAGGATTCGTGACATCCGAGCTCCTCTCGGATGGATGGCTACCTCCCTCCGCCAGGCACCTCAACCGAACTTCGACCGACAGGCCCGGACCCCCTGGCAGCCCGCAGTAATGGCCACGACTCTGCTCCGCTTCCTGCGACAGATCCCACGCGGCTCCATCACTCCCTGGCAGGCCTCAGTAACGGCCACGACTCTGCTCCACTTCCTGCGACGGATCCCACGCGGCTCCATCCCTCCCTGGCAGACCACAGTAATAGCCACGACTCTGCTCCACTTCCTGCGACGAATACCGCACGGCTCCTCTACCCTCTGGCAAGTCGCGACAACGGACGCCGCTCCACTCCCCACAACAAACTCCACGTGGCAGGTCCCGGTGATGGCCACGATTCCACTCCACTACTCTTCACAACAAACTCCTCCTGACCCCAAGCGGCCCACTGCCAGACGGTTACAAACGTCGCTATCAGCCTATCGTACCCTCCGCCTATAAAAGGGGGACCCCAGATACGTTATTCTCTAAGCTCTAATTTCTATCCCAAAAACTCTGCTAAAATTTTCGTTCGAGCACTCCATTCTTGTTGAGGCAGAGAACTGACTTGAGCGTCGGAGGGTCTTGCCGGAGTAACCCCAACTCTGGTTTAGACTTCTTTTACAGGTTCCGGTGGCGACCGCAACTCCCTCAACTCCAGCTTCTCCGACGTAGGTGGATTTTTGCACCAACAGTCTAGAAAATAAAAAGCATTGCCACGCTAAGACTTTCTATCATAGCTCTTGTTGGGTACAAAATACCCCAACAGCTGAAGTTCGCGCCAGGAGTGACCCTCCGGGGATTCCGCCAACTTTCGACCTTCGGCGGTATCTCTCCGAACCTCTCTGGCGGCCGAGCCTCCGCAACATTCCCAAGTTTTGCCAATGGATCAACCCCCGCCAGTGTCGACCAGATTCTTCACGGCAGACAAGCTCCTACGGGAGCCGGACTTCACCGACTTTGACTGCGTGAAGACCTCGTTCAGACTCCTACGGGAGCCGGACTTCGCCCCCAACTTCACTTGCAGGAAGACTTCACTCGGACTCCTACTGGAGCTGGACCTCGTCCCCGACTTCGGCTGCAGGGAGATTCGCCCGGACTCATACGGGAGTCGGACCTCGTCCCCGACTCTGGCTGCAGAAAGACTCCGTCCGGACTCCTACGGGAGCCGGACTCCGCCCATGACTTTAATCACAGGTAGACCTCATTCGGACTCCTACGGGAGCCGGACTTCACCCCAACTTCACTTGCAGGAAAACTTCGCCCGGACTCCTACGGGAGCCGGACCTCATCCCCGACTCCAGATGCAGGCAGGCTTCGTCCGGACTCCTACGGGAGCCGGACTCCGCCCACGACTTCAATTGCAGGAAGACTTCGCCCGGACTCCTACGGGAGCCGGACCTCGTCCCCGACTCCGACTGCAGAAAGACTCCGTCCGGACTCCTACGGGAGTCGGACTCCACCCACGACTTCAATTGCAGGTAGACTTCAGCCGAACTTCCGCGAGAGAGCCGGACTTCATCTCCGACTTTGACTGTAGGAAGACTTCGTCCGGACTCCTACGGGAGTCAGACTTCGAGCTCCTGTTGTAAGCGACCCACTCCGAGTTACCGCTGCAAACGAACTACTTCAAGTTCCTACCACGAGCGGCCTTGGCCGAGAATCCTCGACAAATGATTCCCGTCCGGGCTTTTACAGAGACCGGACTCCAACCGAACTTCGGCCGACAGACCTGGGCCCCTTGGCAGGCCATAGTAACGGCCACGACTCTGCTCCACTTCCTGCGACGGATTCCACGCGGCTCCATCACTCCATGGCAGGCCGCAGTAACAGCCACGACTTTGCTCCACCTCCTGCGATGGATTCTGCACGGCTCCACCACTCCCCACAACAGGCTCCACACGGCAGGCCGCAGTAATGGCCACGAATCTGCTCCACTCCCTGCGGCGGATGCTGCACGGCTCTACTACTCCCTGGCAAGTCGCGACAACGAACGTCACTCCACTCCCCGCAACTGATTCCACGTGGCGAGCCATGGTGACAGCCACGACTCCACCCCATTACTCTTCATGATAAATTCCTCCTGACCTCGTGCGGCCCACGATGAGGCGGTTACAAACAATCGCTATCAATCCGTTACTCTCTCTGCCTATAAAAAGGGGACCCCAGATACGTTATTCTCTAAGCTCTCATTTCTTACCTAGAAACTCTGCTAAAATTTTCGTTCGAGCACTCCATTCTTGTTAAGGCAGAGAACTGACTTGAGCGTCGGAGGGTCTTGCCGGAGCAACCCCACCTCCGATTTAGACTTCTTTTGCAGGTTCCGACGGCGACCGCGACTCCCTCGACTCCAGCTTCTCCGACGCAGGCAGATTTTTGCACCAACAGGATTGGCGCTAGAGGAAGGGGTCTGTATCTTCGCAGTACCCTTGTTCTTAAAGGAGCGCTCAACGGGACCGCCTCCGGTCATCTTTTCCGACGTCCTCTCCTCCTTCCTCCACTAGGTCCTCGCCCGATGCCTCCCCGCAGGGCATCCACGCGACGATCCACGGCCTCCGCGGCCAGGTCTCAGGCTCCGGCCTCACCTCCAATTTTTTAGCCTTCTCCTCCTCCTCCGACAATGGCCGTCGGCGTGGGGCGGTCAGGCAATCGACCCCCGATGGATTTCGCCAACACCATCTCGGGAGAATCCCGGCAGGGAGCAACCAACGTATTGGCCGTACCCCCCAAACGGCAAAAGATTGAGGAGCCCATAACCTTTACTGAAAAAGATGCTCAGGGAGTTCAATTCCCTCATAACGACGTGGTTGTAGTTTTCTTGAATATAGCAAATTACGACGTCTGCTACATTCTTGTCGACAATGGAAGTTCGGCCGACATTTTATTCTACAACACCTTCTCAAGAATGTCCATCCTTGACGGCCATTTGGGACCTATTAGCTCCCTTCTAGTAGGGTTTACCGGCGATGCTGTCCCGATGGAGGGAATGATAACTTTGACTGTAGCTGCAGGTCGATATCCAAGACAATCCAGGGCTCTGGTGAATTTTCTGGTGGTGAAGGCACCGTCAGCTTACAACGCGATCCTCGACCGACCTGGCCTCAATGCTCTTCGGGCTGTCGTGTCAACCTACCATTTGAAGTTGAAATTTCCTATCAATCAGGGGATCGGAGAGGTCAGGGGAGACCAAGCCCTGGCCAGACACTGCTACAACATAGCCTTGCAAAGAAGTAACCAATTCGATCCCTGCCCAGTTGATGGGCTGGATGCCAGCGACGACCTCGCTGAGGAGAGGGGTGGCCCAATCGAAGATCTGGTTCTGATCCCTTTGAACGATGGGAATGCGGAGCATGTGGTGAAGATCGGCTCCAACCTGGGGGAAGAGGTGCGGACGCATCTCATCGATTTTCTACGAAAGAATGCGAACGCTTTCGCTTGGGTTCCAACAGACATGCCAGGGATTGACACGGAAGTCATAGAGCACTGTCTGGCCGTCGATCCAAAGCATCGACCGATGAAAGAAAAAATTCGAGGTCATGCACCAGAGAGGCAAAAAGCGATAGCCGAGGAAGTGGACAAACTTCTGAAAGCCGGATTCATTAGAGAAGTCAATTATCCTGATTGGATTTCCAGCATCGTCCTAGTCAAAAAGGCAAACGGAAAGTGGAGGATGTGTATAGACTTCAAAAATCTGAATAAAGTCTGCCCAAAGGACAGCTACCCTCTGTCCAGAATTGATCAACTGGTGGATGCGACCTCGGACCATGAGCTTCTCACCTTTATGGACGCATTCTCCGGCTATAATCAAATCAGGATGGCGCCGGAAGATGAAGAAAAGACTGCTTTCATTACTAACCGTGGCCTTTACTGTTACAGGGTCATGCCATTCGGCCTAAAAAATACAGGTGCGACCTATCAGCGGCTGGTAAACAAAATCTTCAAGGAGCAGATCGGCCGCAATATGGAGGTCTACGTGGACGACATGCTCGTGAAAAGCAAATCTTCCATGAACCACGTCGCCGACCTCGAGGAGACCTTCGGCGCCCTCCGAAAATATAAGATGAAGTTGAACCCGACTAAATATGCTTTCGGAGTGACCTCAGGAAAGTTCCTGAGCTTCATGGTATCGGGGTACAGAATTGAAGCCAATCCGGAGAAAATTTATGCCATCCAGGAGATGGCCGCCCCAAAGTCGATAAAGGAGGTTCAGCACCTTACAGGAAGAGTAGCAGCCCTGAATCGCTTCGTCGCGAGGTCGGCCGAACGGTGCCTACCCTTCTTCCAAACCCTCAAGCGGCCGAAGGACTTCTGCTGGACCCCCGAGTGCCAACAGGCATTTGAAGAGCTGAAGAGCTACCTCAGCTCGCCTCCGTTGTTGGCGAAGCCCGAACTTGGAGAGGAGCTATTTTTGTACCTGGCGGTCTCCCCTATGGCTCTCGCAGCAGTCCTCGTTAAGGAAGAGGCGAAAATTCAACGACCGATCTACTACGTCAGTCGTGCGTTGAGAGACGCCGAAATCAGGTATACTAAATTAGAGAAACTAACTTACGCTCTGTTGATTGCAGCCAGGAAGCTCCGACCCTACTTTCAAGGGCACACCGTAACATTACTCACCGACCAGCCGATCAAGGCTATTCTACACCGGGCAGATGCCTCCGGGAGGATGGCGAAATGGGCGATCAAGCTCACCGAATTCGACATCAACTATCGATCCAGACCGACGGTAAAAGCTCAGATATTGGCAGATTTTATAGTAGAGTGCACAATCTCGGAGGAGGCCGAACCGGAACAGGGTGAAACAAACGACCTTGAGCCCCGACCGAACTCCCCTGAAGAAGAAGCCGACCTCCCTGGTTGCTTGTGGGCCCTCTACGTGGACGGGTCTTCCAACATGTCGGGCGTAGGCACGGGCCTGATCTTGATCAGTCCAGAGGGAATCGTCGCGGAGTACGCTCTGCGCTTCGAGTTCCCCACAACAAACAATGGAGCTGAATATGAAGCTCTGATTGCAGGATTGAAGATCGCCAAAGAGTTGGGAGTAGATCAGCTCCAAGTTCACAGCGACTTCCAACTGGTAGTGGGACAAGTCAGCGAAAACTACGAAGCACGAGAGGACAGCATGGCTAAGTATCTTGAAAAGGTAAAGGAGCTCGTCTCCGCCTTCAGTAGCTTCAACATCAGGCAAATTCCAAGGATGAAAAATATCAGGACCGATCTTCTTTCCAAGCTGGCTATGCTGGCTCCAGCCGAGTTGCCCAAGGGTATTCTCTTCGAAGTTTTGAAGTGCCCGAGTACAGAAGAATCGCAGCCTGTGATGGAAATTGATTACGAGCCCAGTTGGATCGACCCACTGATGGCATATCTCAGGGATGGAGTTCTCCCTCACAATGTAAAAGAAGCTCGAAAGCTCAGAAATCAAGCCTCCCGGTACATCCTCTATGAGGACAAGTTGTACAAGAGATCATACTCTTTGCCCCTTCTAAAATGCCTCCGGCCTTCGGAAGCTGAATACGTCTTGTGGGAGGTGCATGAAGGAATCTGCGGAAGCCATCTGGGGGCTAGATCTTTATCCCACAAGTTGCTCCGTCAAGGATATTACTGGCCGACAATGCATCATGACTCGATTGAGTACGTCAGAAAGTGTGACCGATGTCAGAGATATGCCAACATCCAGAGACAGCCCGCCACCGAGCTTACCCCCTTGAGTGCCCCATGGCCGTTTGCGCAATGGGGGATGGATATCCTTGGGCCCTTTCCCGTGACGTCGGGGTAGAGGAAGTTCCTCCTGGTAGCGATCGACTACTTCACCAAGTGGGTCGAAGCCGAACCACTGACGAAAATCACAGAAGCTAAAATGCAAGATTTCATCTGGAAGTCAATCGTTTGCAGGTTCGGTCTGCCAAGAATCCTAATCACTGATAATGGACGGCAGTTCGCGGGAGCAAGATTCACCGAATTCTACGAAGATCTAAACATCTCCCACAACTTCACATCCGTAGCCCATCCTCAAGCGAACGGCGAAGCTGAGGTGACCAACAGAACCCTGCTGCAAGGGATCAAGACAAGGCTCGAAAAGGCGAAGGAAACTTGGGCAGACGAACTTTATCATGTGCTGTGGGCTTACCGAACTACCCAAAGACTGCCCACGGGGGAGACCCCCTTCACTCTAGCCTTCGGAACGGAGGTCGTTATCCCAATTGAGTTTAAACTCCCGTCTGCACGAGTCGTGGCATTCAACGAACATCACAATTCACAAGGTCTTAAAGCCAACCTTGACTTACTGAAAGAAAAGCGAGAGGTAGCTCAAGTTCGGATGGCGGCCTACAGATAAAAAATCGCCCACTATTACAATTTCAGAGTCAAGAATAAAGTCTTTAGAGCAGGAGATCTAGTGCTTCGACGAGCCACTGTCTCGCAACCTCAGGATCGAGGGAAGCTCGCCCCAAATTGGGAAGGCCCATATGAAATCAAAGAAGTAGTCCGGCCCGGAACTTATTACCTCAAGGAGCTTGGAGGAGCAGACCTCCCGCGACCATGGAGCTCGGAAAACTTGCGAGTGTATTACCGATAACTTTATTTTAAATAAAAGTTTCATATCTACATGTCTCCTCTCTTGGCACGAGCCTATATCGACAGGACAGTCAAAACAAACCATGCCGGGAGCAGGAGGAGAACTTCATCTCGACAAAGTCGAAGGTCCGACTCTCCTTAGACCGGATGGGGGGAGAGGCCAAACAGCGCCCACATGCGCCCCACAGCCATGTTAGGGACAGGAGGAGAACCTCACCCTAACATGAGCAAAGTCGAAGGCCCGGTTCCTCTTAGACCGGATGGGGGGAGAGGCCAAACAGCGCCCACATGCGCCCCCACAGCCATGTTAGGGACAGGAGGAGAACCTCGCCCTAACATGAGCAAAGTCGAAGGTCCGGTTCTTCTTAGACCGGATGGGGGGAGAGGCCAAACAGCGCCCACATGCGCCCCCACAGCCATGTTAGGGACAGGAGGAAAATCTCGTCCTAACATGAGCAAAGTCGAAGGCCCGATTCCTCTTAGACCGAATAGGGGAAGAGGCCTTGCAACGCCCACATGTGCCCCCACAGCCATGTTAGGGACAGGAGGAGAATCTCACCCTAACATGAGCAAAGTCGAAGGTCCGGTTATACTCAGACCGGACTGGGGGAGAGGCCCCGCGGCGCCCATATGCGCCCCCATAGCCCTGTTAGCGACAAGAGGAGGACCTCGTCCTAACCTGAGCTGAAATCGACTATTGTCAGAAATAGGGGAAGAACCCCATCCTAACGCCAGTCGAGATCTGATCGCTTAAGACTAGATAGGAAGAAGGAGACCTTCCCAGTGGCCCCTTCATGCTCCCGCGACCCCACCAAGAGCAGAGGGAAAACCCTCACTCGAAAAAAGAAAAGGAAAAAGGGGAGGGGAGTTAAGAAGAAAAGCGACGGACTGCATCAGCGACGAATAAAAAATAAATTGCATCAAAGATGCAAGGAACCTCGTCTCAGCAAGGATCGGAGTTCTTATCAAAATCCCCGACCTTCACGAAAGCCCTCCACACAAGCCCGAGATAGGATGACTTCCTCAGGGTGACGAGAAGCTCGGACCTCCGAGCTCGAGCTTTGAAAGAGGGCGGCAAACCCGAGCGGCCCCGGGCAAATCTGCGGCCATGGACGAAAGGGTGGGCCAATGCGATGGCAATCGGATACCTCTGAACGGCATCGATTTCAAGCAAGGCAAAAGCCGAAAGAAGCTCGGCAAGCGACAATCCAACACATGAGTAAAAGAGGTAGCGAAAATTTTTTTTCTCATATTATTTATTAAATATGCATTACAGAGCCATTAAGACTGAAGAAAAAGGATGATTGAAAAAGTGGGCCGACGCAACGACCAACGACCTCCGAACGACCTCGAAAAAAAAAAAGAGAGAGAGAAAAAGAAAAAAAAGGGGAAATACAACAATAACAATGGTAAGTGAAAGAAATTCGGCAGGCAGCAACTCGACGCAAAGTGCGGATGAAGTAACAAAATCTCCTTCTCATTCTTGATTAACAAAGATGTACGTTACAAGGCCCTGGGGGCCGAGAGAAAAAAAAATAATACATTACTACAAGGCCCAAAAGGAACATGTTGGAGACCACTTCAAGCTCCCAACTTCTCCTTCCGGTTCCGTTCGTCTCGGCAGTATTTTCCAGTGCGTGTGACAGATCCTTCAGCTCTCGCCCTCCGTCTCGTTCCGCTCCATCGTCGAAACCCCAGCCCTAGGGGGAAAAGGATGGGATAGAATTCGTGGGGCAGCGATGGCAACTGCAGCGGCGACGACGACCTGCATCAAGAAGAACCGGAGGTGCCCCGGAGGCCGCGATGGCGTCGGAGGCACGCACCACCACCATGTGCTCCACGACAACCACCATCCTAGGTACTTCGGCAAGGTCGGCATGCGCTACTTCCATCGTCCCCGCAATAAGTTCTACTGCCCCACCATCGGCACCGACCGTTTCTGATCCCTCGGCCCCGACGATGTCAAGAATCCCGCCACAGCTTGTGACGACAACTCTGCCCCCTTGACCGGTGTCGCCCCGTTTAGCTACTCCAAAATTCTCGGACGGAATGCCCTCACCGGTTATCCCTGCTATTAAACCCCTGTTGTTGAAGAAATTCTCCCTCGAGCCCCCTTTGAGGTGATGGGAACCCTCAGTGACGGTTCGACAGCCGGAGAATTCGCGGGCTGCTGTTTTCCCCCTTCTACTCCTCTCGATCTGTGACATCCTCTCGAGGTTGGCCTCCGGGGCGGGAGCCCCGATGGGAGAACCCCTCGGAGAGGCTCGGGGGGCTGAAGACGGCGGGGATGGCGAAGACTGGTGCGAAGAGCGCTCAGAGTCGAAAAGGGCACCGATGGAGTGGCTGAGTGACTAAACTCTCAGGCAGAAGAAAGGTGTCGACCCTCAGGCGAAGTGAAGCCCTTGGAGGAAGGGCGGGGGCTTAAATAAGCGACGGGACCTGGCGCAGTTATGGTGGCGGACATCCCTAAGCCCACTAGCACCCGCCACGTGTCCCACTTACCGTGACGTAGGGCCGACTGCCGGCGGATCATTATGGCGAGGCGCTTAGAATTACGCCCTGGTGGGAGTTTCTAAAGGACTCTTCGAATTGCTCTAATCGAAAAAAGGCTCCAGCACGCGCGCATTAAATGACGAGATTTCCGAGGGCGGTCGTGTGCAGAATTCAAGGAAACGACTTCGGCTGTAAAAATTTTCTGTACTTTCTTCGATCGAAACTCGAACTCGAAAGTAGGGGGACTGGTGTTGGGTACAAAATACCCCAACAGTCGAAGTTCGCACTAGGAGTGACCCTCCGGGGATTCCGCCAACTTTCGACCTTCGACGACATCTCTCCGAACCTCTCTGGCGGCCGAGCCTCCGCAACATTCTCAAATTTTGCCAACGGATCAACCCCCGCCAGCGTCGACCAGATTCTTCACGGCAGACGGGCTCCTACGGGAGCCGGACTTCACCAACTTTGACTGCGTGAAGATCTCGTCCGGCTCCCGACTCCTACGGGAGCCGGACTTCGCCCCCAACTTCACTTGCTGGAAGACTTCACCCGGAATCCTACGGGAGCCGGACCTCGTCCCCGACTTCGGCTGCAGGGAGACTTCGCCCAGACTCCTACGGGAGTCGGACCTCGTCCCCGACTCCGGCTGCAGAAAGACTCCGTCCGGACTCCTACGGGAGCCGGACTCCGCCCACGACTTCAATCACAAGTAGACCTCGTCCGGACTCCTACGGGAGCCGAACTTCGCCCTCAACTTCACTTGCAGGAAGACTTCGTCCGGACTCCTACGGGAGCCGGACCTCGTCTCCGACTCCGACTGCAGAAAGACTCCGTCCGGACTCCTACGGGAGCCGGACTCCGCCCACGACTTTAATCACAGGTAGACCTCGTCCGGACTCCTACGGGAGCCGGACTTCACCCCCAACTTCACTTGCAGGAAGACTTCGCCTGAACTCCTACGGGAGTCGGACCTCGTCCCCGACTCCGGCTGCAGGCAGGCTTCGTCCGGACTCCTACGGGAGCCGGACTCCGCCCACGACTTCAATTGCAGGAAGACTTCGCCCGGACTCCTACGGGAGCCGGACCTCGTCCCCGACTCCGGCTGCAGAAAGACTCCGTCCGGACTCCTACGGGAGCCGGACTCCGCCCACGACTTCAATTGCAGGTAGACTTCATCCGAACTCCCGCGAGAGAGCCAGACTTCATCCCCGACTTCGACTGTAGGAAGACTTCGTCCGGACTTTTACGGGAGTCGGACTTCGAGCTTCTGTTGCAAGCGACCCACTCCGAGTTACCGCTACAAACGAACTACTTCAAGTTCCTACCACGAGCGGCCTTGGCCGAGACTCCTCGACAAATGATTCCCGTCTGGGCTTCTATGGAGACCGGACTCCAACTGAACTTCGGCCGATAGGCCTGGGCCCCCTAGCAGGCCATAGTAACGGCCACGACTCTGCTCCACTTCCTGCGACGGATTCCGTGCGGCTCCATCACTTCCTGGCAGGCCGCAGTAACGGCCACGACTCTGCTCCACCTCCTGCGACGGATTCTGCGCGGCTCCACCACTCCCCACAACAGGCTCCACGCGGCAGGCCGCAGTAATGGCCGCGAATCTGCTCCACTCCCTGCGGCGGATGCTGCGCGGCTCCACTACTCCCTGGCAAGTCGCAACAACGAACGCCGCTCCACTCCCCGCAAATGATTCCACATGGCGAGCCATGGTGACAGCCACGACTCCACCCCATTACTCTTCATGATAAATTCCTCCTGACCCCATGCGGCCCACGACGAGGCGGTTACAAACAATCGTTATCAATCCGTTACTCCCCCTGCCTATAAAAAGGGGACCCCAGATACGTTATTCTCTAAGCTCTCATTTCTTACCTAGAAACTCTGCTAAAATTTTCGTTCTAGCACTCCATTCTTATTGAGGCAGAGAACTGACTTGAGCGTCGGAGGGTCTTGCCGGAGCAACCCACCTCCGGTTTAGACTTCTTTTGCAGGTTCCGGCAGCGACCGCGACTCCCTCGACTCCAGCTTCTCCGACGCAGACGAATTTTTGCACCAACAGCTCTCATCTAAGATGTCCCATTCACCACAAAAGTTGGAGAGTAATCTTACTACTACTATAAGGCAATAAGCGATCCCCCTTGGATATGAGAGATTCATATAATGAGAAAACAAAGAACCTATGCAACTGTAGTAGGTTTGGAGACTGGAAGCCGTTTGCATGCATTGATGTGAATTACATTTTCCACTCTTACCATAAGTCTGTGAATGAAAGAAGAAATTGAAACCTCCTTGTTTATCCAACTTGTAAGAATTCTTTATTAGGAATTGGAATCTCTAAGGCTCCTGTGCCCCTTTGCCTTTGTTGCTATTAGGAGATTGATAATAATTCATGCCCTAGAATTATCTCACCTTTCATTGGAACTAAATTAACACTAACCTCTGGAATTATGCTCTCTCTCTCTCTCTCTCTCTCAATATATATGCCTGAGGATCTTGCTTGATTGGATTAGACTTTGTCCTTTCCTCTTCCATCAACATAACAAACATCTTTTAGCCTTGTCATTTTTTTCGTCTCTTAAATAGAGTATTAGAGGAAAACAACAACAGTAAAATTTATGTATGGAGAGAAAAGGATCCCCTCGGAAGAAAAGGCTATTTGCTTTTTTCAAATCTAAAATCAATAACCAATATGCAAATCAAAAACGATCCCATATATAGATCATAATATATCTCATTAGAAACACACAAGAACTAAAAATCATTTATGTTGATAGTCTCACATCACGCCTGCATGCCAAACTATATGAAATTATTTTAATTAAAAGTTCATCTTATTGATCACGACCTACTTATGTTATAACTTGTATAGATGATAATTTAATAGACTGCAAAGATAAATATCTTGCTCTGGTCCTCCTTGCAGACATTGTATGCTTGTGCGAGAAGGCTTGCAAAAGAAAGGAGTCAAGGTGAGGTTTTTTTCCTCCCCTTTGCTGGAGATATGGCACACCACTTGACATAATCAATCATGAAGCACCCAAATAGGCCATGTGTGAATGTGTAATTTGTAACCTACTGTCATTATTTCATCATCTAATGATAATTTTTGGACCGATTACGCTTGTAATCATTAGTCAGTCACGTGCAACACTGAGGCGCTAATCATGTACCATGGTTGATGGTGGGACATGTAAAGCCACTATTCAAGATTTTAAGATGAGAGAAAAAAACCAGCCCAGAAAACGGTTGAACGGTAGCTTCGAATTGAAGCTGGGTGCAGACATCGTACGGCCCAGATTCCACCACCACCTCGAGAACGGGAGGGACGGCACGGTCCGACCCCGGAGCACCCTCCATGTACGCCGGCAAGGGCCCAGCTCCAGGGTCCCACAGGGGGTGAAACGTCACATCCTACTGGAGGTGATCGGATCCGAGTGCCATTATGTAAGAGATTTGATCTTGATCCGTTCTCCTGCCCTCGTGAGTGGACCACGGGAGAGGATAGTAGCGCGAGCTATTCCCATCGGCGCGGTGGTCTCATCCTCCGCCTCCTCGAAGTCGCCGGCACTCCCGGATGGGAAGAGCTTCCGTTCTCCTCGCTCTTCTCCACCTTCTCTTGCTTCTTGCACGGTCCGGTGCTCCGACGGTGTCTGCGCTCAGCTTATTCGACCTTTGGGCTACCCTTGCTCGGAACACACTGTAATGCTTCCTTCTTGCTTCCCTCTTTAACTCCAAAACTTAATCACATCTTTAGCGTTTTTTTTCCCCCTAAATTTGTGAAAGGGTTTTTGTTTGTGGACAATGCTATTTTCGTTTGATAGTTTAGATTTTCCATGTGA